>NW_010312304.1:13362-21845 GCF_000700745.2 Antrostomus carolinensis
AGTGTAAAAAATGTAAATCAAAGGAACCAGCTTTTATCTGGATTGAATAAATGAAGGATCATTGAAAAATGACAGGGTTTGTGGGGAAACAGTAGTTAGAAAGTATGCTTACACATATGCTTATAAACTTATATACACTTCTGCTTACAAACAGCGCCAGGAATGTTCCCAAGTGCTGGAACTCAGTTCTTTATACTGCTAACTTGTCAGGGAGTCCCTGACATTACTCATCCCAGGCCAAGTACCTTCTCCCAGCCATGGATCAGACGTTCGCATGGACCAACGGCCAACAGACTGTTTGGCAGCAGCCTCCCAGTTTTATAAGGATAAAAAAAGAAAGAGCTTAATAGGCTGGAGACAGCCCAGTCTGGCAGAGCAGTACTCCTCCAGCTGACCTCACCAGCCAGCATTGAGGGAGGGACACCACGAGCTCCACACTGCAGCCCAGTGCCAGACCAAAGGCTGATGATGCTATAGAGAAATGTGAGTATCCCACATGGGTGTCAGCACTGCTGCAGAAGTACATCTGGCTTTGTGAGACATGTTGTGCAGCTTGGGACAACACCTGGGGAGGGAGAAATGGGAAAGAAATATCCACATACAGATCTCCCCAGTCCCGCTTCATCAGTCTTTACAAGCACAGCCCAAGAGTAAGACTAGGAGTCTCCTTGGTAGCAGCCCAGACCACATCAAAGCTGTGCCACGCCAGCTTTGTGCACAGGCATTCTTTGAGTGCCTCACATAGGTCTGAGTCAATGACGGCATTAGCAATGTGCAATATCATTTTCAGGGATAAATCATAAGTCATGGCTGCCTAACAGCCTCAACACTGGACAATATCACCATGGACTCTCTTCCTGAAAGAGGACTCAACCTGTTATATATAATGTGGGTTTTTTTTAAGTGGGCAGAATTTTGTGAGACAGGACAGCACAAGCACTCAGCTCTGATGTAAGGTCTGCCTCCAAATCTGTTTCCCTATTTCTTGAGCTTCTCCTGCAGTCAGACTCCAAACTCCAGGCCCCTTCCCAGCTACCAAGGGTATCTTTCCAACCACAGTGAACTGACACAGCCATGTCATGGAGCAAATTTTGTCTCTCCCTGTGCAGCTGAGACAATGTGAGGTTCAGAAATGCATATTTGTCTCATCACTGAGCCACCAGCTTTGGCCACCCAGCAAGCAAATGTCCCTTTCTGGAAGTAAGAACACCCACCCTCTTGATTTAACAAGCTCGTGCCTCTGCTCTGAGCTCAGAGATGTGACGGATCAAATTCAATTCAAAAATAAGGTGCTCAGATTTCAATAAATACTTGTAGGTGTAGAGGTTGTCCAGTTCAAACAGTAAGGTGACAGGGCTCCTCCCCATTGATATGCCTGTCCAAGCACTGACTAAACCTCGTTTCCTCTCCTATATGGTTGCTTTCTCCTTGAGGTGGGCTCCAGCCTTCCTACATCCATTCCCTTTCCCACTCTCTTCCTACAATGACATACCTTCACCTCTTCTTTTATGCCATGCAGGACTGTGCCTTCCCCTTTGTTTGTCCCAATCCAGTCTCTAGCTCTTCTTGATATACTTGCCACCACTGTGGTCCCAGTCTACTCTCTCCCATCACTTATGCTAATCTAATCTAAAGTACTCCCAGGAGAAAGAAAGAAAGAAAGAAAGAAAGAAAGAAAGAAAGAAAGAAAGAAAGAAAGAAAGAAAGAAAGAAAGAAAGAAAGAAAGAAAGAAAGAAAGAAAGAAAGAAAGAAAGAAAGAAAGAAAGAAAGAAAGAAAGAAAGAAAGAAAGAAAGAAAGAAAGAAAGAAAGAAAGAAAGAAAGAAAGAAAGAAAGAAAGAAAGAAAGAAAGAAAGAAAGAAAGAAAGAAAGAAAGAAAGAAAGAAAGAAAGAAAGAAAGAAAGAAAGAAAGAAAGAAAGAAAGAAAGAAAGAAAGAAAGAAAGAAAGAAAGAAAGAAAGTTCTTTATCTCTCCAAGACCAGGTTTTAGTTTGTTTTCTGACTCCCTCTGAACCCAGAGAGCTCTTGCCTTCCAATCCAGAGCACCCTGCCACCTCACTTCAGCTACTTCATCTTCCCTTCTTCCTCCCGTCATAGACTTCAAGTAGGTGTAACTTTTCCTCCCATGTCACAAATTCATCACACAAGCAGTACTTCTTTTAAAAAAAAAAAAGACCTAGCAGTGGGTTAAAAAAAGGGGTTCAGGCAAATTGGGTCAACGTGTCGCATGAAATATCACCTGCAAAAATTTAAAAAAATGTATGTTCTGGTACCTAAAGGGGCATGAGTGCATGTAGGAAACTTATGTTGATTGCCTCTCTGGCTGAAACGTCGTGATGGTTACATTTGCTGTTCACCTCCACCTACGCTATCTGTTGTAACCTGTCAGCAGAAAACTTCTTTCACCTGGTGCACTGCAAGAGGAGAGGGGTTTATTTGCTACAAGCCAAAATGCCCTCAGCTTTTTCAGCATTATCACCTCTACCAGTGGGAAAATATGTTTTATCCCATTTCATTGCTAATCCACAGCATCGATATGCATAGCTTTCTCATCAGGTTTGATTGGGATGTATTAATGAATGGTACCTTCCCCATCCCGTAATCCCTTTCATATCAACATTTATTTTCAGTCTTTGCCCTGGACAGGGGTAGGCTTCACAAATATTAAGTCATCTGGATATTAGAGGTAATATCTAGAGGAAAGTATAAGCCGTGCATTGATAAAAACATTGGCACTTTCTTTTTTTTTAATTGCATGATGAAACTCTCAGAAACCAAAGGAAAGGTTCCCAACATCACTTCTATGTCAAAAAGGCATCTGGCACAATAAATAAGGGGAGCACGATAAGCAAGGAGTATGAAAGGAAGTGCTTGAGTGGTGATGGGCAAATCTTAATCCTTTGCTGAAGGCATTTAAACTAAAGGACTAAATTGCTTCCATGTTAATTTTGATGTTACTCTGTAATATCTGTGAGTGCTCTTTGGTGAAGCTCTAATACCTCTGCAAAAGTTAATGTTTTATATCCGATTAACTCAAATGGGTAAGATATGTTACAATGATGGTGTGTATTTAAGAAAGAAAGGGAAATTAATGGTATGGGTACAGCTCCTTTCCACCTTTTTAGGAGAAAATCACATGAGACAAAGACTCTGCTGTTACACCACAGGCTCAGGTACATGAAGCCCTCAGCAATCGACTTAAGCTCTGTCCTCAGTTTCCCCACATGCCATAGGAAGGGAGTATTTATCCTTGGGAAATTATGGAGATAATTTTTTAATTTGCTTTTAACTGATTCTCATATTTTGAAGATAGAAATCCTTACATGAGTGCTGGTTACTGTTAAGTATACAATTAAAGGGAAAAAAATCAATTTATTTTTGAAACAGATTTTTGCATCAAATGTTATGTACTGTGTAAACCAAACAAACCAGAAATTGTTCTCTTCTAAGAGTCTTGAAATGTTAGGTATGCTCTTTGCAAATATTACCTGAATTGCTTTTTTTTTATTATTTTTTTTTTTTTTACATTTTATCTTTTTACATCTGTTCCAGACAATCCTTTCCCTCGACAAGACCAAGGACTTCACATCTTCTGTAGTTATATTTCACTCTGTCTTTTGAACAATGGTTCTGTGAAGGGAAGTGGCAATCAGTTATCACTTTTAGTTTCAACAATGACTTTTCTTCATTCTTAGAGGAATAATTTATTGTGATCTGTAAAATCAAAATTAAAATAAAAACACAGAAAATTATTTCAAGTGATGAACAGTAGAAAATAATAAATGACTAAAGGCAAATGTGTTCAAGCAGGTACTTTTTTCTATATCAAATCTCACTGAAGAAACATGTTTTGATTAATTCAGTGGATGCTGGAATCTGCTGTCCCTCTCAAACCACAGCAGATGACCCTTGGAGAGGAACTCCATGGTACACTTGAAATGTCATGGTTTTCTCTCTTTCTAAAGGCAATATACAACAGAAACCCAAACTGCCTGGAGTTAATGACTTCCAGGAAGCACAGAAAGGCCCTGTGTTAGTCTAAATTCTTCTGGGAGAAGGAAAACCTGTTTTTTTAAATTTCTTATTCAGTCTTGACTTGATGAGAAGTCATTCTTCCTTTTCAGTGTAACTGGGGATTATTAGTAGTGCCAGGCTATTAAACATCTACTGCATTTTACTCCAGAGGTGGCTCCATATGTATGGTGAAGAGGATGATCTCCATCTACAGCTCATAAAGAGTTTTATATAAATGTCCATTACCCAAGTAATGGTAACAGCCAACAGTTTTATTAGGAAATATAAAAAGATATTAGGGATATAAACTGTAATGCCTCAGGGTATAAGCCAATCAATGACTGTCTGGAGTTATCCAGAAGAAACTTTTTGTGCACGAGTTACACCCTCATCATCTGTTAGGGAGTTTCTTGCCTCTCCCTGCAAAACATCAGGAGGCAAACACACTTAGAGCTGGGCTGCTGAATCCCATCAGTGTCTGGTTGGGTCCAATCTAGCAACTCCCAGTTCTTGCCACAATGCATAAATGAAGTGTGACACTTCACTTTATCAAGTGATTGATCTCCAGTGAAGATCAATCCAGGAATTCTCCCATGAAATTTATGCTTGTTAAAACAAACATATAGATCTTCTTTTTTCTTCTTTTTTTTAACTTTGTATGAGTTTAGTTCAGGAGATTTCCTTGCTATGTCCAAGCTCTTCTAAGTAGCAGATGAAATGGCGATAAGCTACTGGTTTACTGGTTTTCAGACAGTGAGGAAGGCACTAACAGTATGATGAATCCTGCAGTCCAGAGGGTCACAGTCTCAGTTTTTGCATTGGGACTCTGGTAAAATTTGTTGGGCCTTCTCTGTCTCACAACATTGCGTTACTAATCTTTAGGATGCACACATCCCTGCAAATAGCCTCCAGCTCTCCTAACTGCTGGCTGGGCTCTCCTCTTGTAGGCCATGCCCTGAGTGCCTCAACCACTCCTCTTAGGATTTACATTGTTTTAGCCATTTAATATGTTTTGGGCCCCTCAGCACAACAAAGACATTGAGGTGCTGGAGTGTGTCCAAAGAAAAGCAATGAAGCTGGTGAAGAGTCTAGAGCACAAGTCTTATGAGGAGCAGCTGAGGGAACTGGGGTTGTTTAGCCTGGAGAAAAGGAGGCTCAGGGGAGACCTTATCGCTCTCTACAACCATGTGAAAGGAGGTTGTAGTAAGATGGGTGTCAGTCTCTTTTCCCAGGTAACAAGCAATAGAACAAGAGGAAATGGCCTCCAGGGGAGGTTTAGATTGGATATTAGAAAAAATTTCTTCACTGAAAGGGTTGTGAAGCTTTGTAATAGGCTGCCCAGGGAAGTGGTTGAGTCACTATCCCTGGAGGTATTTAAAAGACGTGTAGATGTGGTGCTTAGAGAGTGGTGGACTTAGCAGTGCTAGGTTTACAGTTGGACTAGATGATTTTAAAGGTCTTTTCCAACCTAAATGATTCTACATCTCTCACAGAAGCATCATTCTCGAGGCAGTCCCAGCCTGTGTTCTTCAAGCTCTTTCCTTTCTCATTTCCTCCAGCTGTCTCCTAAATGTGTCTCTTAAATCTCCACTCCTCTTTCTCTCTTCTCCTGTTGTCTTAAGCTTGTCTTTAGCTGGTTTTCTCAGTTTGTCCCTGCTGCTTCCCTACAGTGTAGTTAATCCCAGCAGCTAACTGACATACATGAAATAAAAGTAGCTTGACAACCTTATTGTATGCATGTCACGTACCCTAATGGCTCCAGAAGCCCTCTGGAATACTTGGAGCAACAGCAGAGTGTAACAGAAAAACTAAAAATGTTTGAAATGTTGCTACTAGGAATAGGATTGCTTTTTGCATTAAAACACAGTCTTTAATTGAGATTACTGGTGTATTTTCTATGATAGCCTCCTAAATATAACACAGAAGCTGGTACTATTTTCAGGGGATGCGTTTCCCATGGATTGATACCTCTTCCATCAGACAGAAATAGCCATAATCTCACGCAACCCCTCAGATTAAAACATCGGGTTTTTTTTCTGAAAAGGTACTGAGGAGGGAAGAGGATGGGATGTCTGTTGGGTGGGATGAGAGAGCCTTGGTTTGTGCTGCCTCTAGAGGGATGACTGGGTGAGGCATATTTGGGGAAAGGGAAATGGGCCTCTTGTAACATTGCTTTTAATATGGATTTGGCCAGGTGCTCTGTGATAGCAAGTTCTTTTCTATGGGAATTAAGAGACAAAAGCTCACTGAAGATCACAGCAGTTTCACTACTGGCTTAGGACCAAAAACAACTTCACTCAAGGGTCCCAATTTTATAAGGTGTAAATCAGAAATATCAAACCCACTGAGGGTGTCCCAGCATCAGATCTCAATGTGGTGCTTCTTCCAAGCTGTGTGTTTGCAGCTTGGTTTGCTGAGGAAACACCTTGTTCAGTCACACTGCATATGACTGCCTCTGTCAGTCAGTTTGTTCCCAAAACTTTTGAATCTCTGTTTTGAAGGATAGGGATCTTGAAGATATTAAATTCCTGTAAGACTTATAAAAATATGTTGCGAGAAAGAAGAAAAAGATTGAAACAGACTTACTAGATACCAATAAATTCACTCTACAATGAGATACCATCACTTCTCTAAAGTGGAAAAGATCTCAATTTGCATCTTAATAGAAACCAGAGAATCCATTTCTGCCCTTGTGGCCCCAGGATAGGAGTTGCAACTATCATTCAGTTTCCCAGATGGAAAGAAATGATAGTGTTTCCTGATTTTCAGTGGGTATTGAACAGCCAACAATTAACCAGATCCCTTTCTAGTTGTTGCAAATTGCCCTCCAAAACTTGCAGCACCTGTAATTAGGCATTTTCAAACAATCCAGCCCTTGTTCTTCCTTTGGATCTTCCTTTAACCCCCTGACAGAGACTAACCTTCTAGGTTTGTAATTGGTAGCAGGAGTAACCTTTGCAGTTATGTCTGGGAAACTGGGAAAAAAAAATTAGAGGCCTTGCAAAGCTGGACCTTCTGACTTCTCGGGTCCAGTTGGTTCTTTGAGGGGCTGTGAGGCAGCAGGCACTCAGCAGGTACCAGCACTCAAAACACAAAAGGCACTCCAAGCTGACATTGCTATATTTGTCTTGATTGACTTTTATCACATTTTATTCTTTCATTTCGGCTGTTCTTTCATCCTCTACAGTCTCTGGTTTCCTCTTTATGTCCTATTAGACAGTTGACTATTCTTACTTGTCTTTACCGAAGTCACCCACAACTGGCACGTTGAATGTTCTTATTTGACCAATGGGTAGCTATTTTTTTTTTTTCCTTTCCCCCTTGCTCTTTTATCCTGTCTTTTCTCCTTGATTTCCATCATTTCTATTTGTTATTTCATCTCACTGAGTGCAAGCACCAGAGATTGTGGTGAGGGGATGATTCAGCTGGAAGCAAAGGGTGGAGGGCAACATGCAAAGCCAATGCTGGAAGTACAAATTGCACCTGCTAACCTGTCATTAATGTTGCAACCAAAAGAGGGAGAATAACAATGCAATCGAATAGGACTCAAACCCGCATCTCAAACTCTGCTCATTACTAAGAAAGCTTGCAGGAATGGCAGGGTTTTAATCTTGTAACTCTATTACGAGATGATGCCAACAGCAGAGACTGGAGCTGTGATACAAGTTAAGCTAGGATGGCTTGGCCTGGCAACCAAAAGTCATCTCACCTCAAATGAGATGACAGCTATGGCATGAAATCACAGAGAAGCTGGCATTTGTAAATATATTCTTTATCATGCTGGTTTTGGCTGGAATTGAGCTAATTTTCTTCACAGTAGCTAGCACGGGTCTGTGTTTTGGATTGTGCTGGAAACAGTGTTGGTAACACAGGGATGTTTTTGTTATTGCTGAGCAGGGCTTACACAGAGTCAAGGCCTTTTCTGCTTCTCACCCCACACCCCCAGCGAGCAGGCTGGGGGTGCACAAGGAGTTGGGAGGGGACACAGCTGGGACAGTTGACCCCAACTGACCAAAGTGATATCCCAGACCATATGACATCATGCTTAGCAATAAAACTAGGGGAAAGGTTGGCAGGAAAGCTGTTGCTCGGAAACTGCCTGGGCATTGGTCAGTTGGTGGTGAGCAATTGTTTTCATTTACATCACTTGTCTTTCTTGGGTTTTGTTTCTTTCTTTTTGTAAGTTTCCTTTTCATTACAATTTTTATTATTATTGCTGGTATTATCATTATTATTATTTTATTTTATTTCAATTGTTAATCTGTTCTTATCTCATCCCATGAGTTTTCCCACTTTTACCCTTTCAATTCTCTTCCTCCGACCCACTGCTAGGGGAGTGAGCAAGCGGCTGTGTGGTGCTTAGTTGCTGGCTGGGGTTAAACCACAACATTTATAGATTTTTTTCCTTTTATAGCATACAACAGCAAAAGAACCTGTGAAGCCAAATAAACATGATCATTACCTCCTGCTG
>NW_010312304.1:21876-27846 GCF_000700745.2 Antrostomus carolinensis
TGTTATGCACAGCCAAGCAATACCTTCTGCTCTGTTGAAACTAAGGGTTTGCTAAGAGCATGCTATACTTTCCCCTTATTTTCAGCAGCTTATGGTACAGCTGGTAAAATTTTGCTCTGGTTAGAAGCTTGATTTATAAAGTCTCTAGTCCTAAAACAGGAAATGAATATTTCATCCCCACAAATTTAGGAGGATTTTTTTTTTGGCTTTTATGTTCCACAAAATCTGTTTTTGTTTCCTATAAAGGGTTCAGTCCAACTGCCATCAAAATCTGTAGAGATTCCCCCTGACTTCAGCTGGGCTTGGCTCATGCCCTAAGGCAGTGCTACAGAAACAGACAACACCTAATGAAATCATGTGTGTAAAGGACCAGGGAATCCCACACTAAATCCTCACCCCACAAAAAGCCATGCCTAAGCTTAAATGCGCATTAAAATTGAAGTCAAAAAGCCACCCATCTATCAAGTGAAGCACATGTTTAAATGTTTACTGGCATTGGTTCTTGCTATGGTGAACAGAAACAGTTACACAAAACTATTGTGGGAAAGATCAGTCCTTCCCTTATGCTGCAAGTTATCCTGAATCCTTAGGGCTTTCTACTACCTGGTTGCAGGACCTTTCACAATTTTTATACAAACAAGTTGCTTTCACTTTATTCTTTCTTGTATATTAACTAACATAATGTCCTTCTGCAGTGTCTTTCCACTGACTTCAGAGTGCTCCAAGGAGAAAACTCAGAACTATTTATTGTACCCTATTACTCAAAATAAAGGACCTCAGTCAAAGTCAGACCTCTAGAAGGTAACTCACTGCAAAATGCATAACAATAGGTATGTTTATTTGTCTAAAAACATGAGGCAGGCCAAAAGTGTTACTGGTTTTGTACCACAGACAGAAAAATTGAGCCACAGAGATAACTCATGATTTGTCTGAAGTCTCACGAGATACGGATAGCAGAATAGGGAATCGAACTACAATTCCACTGGTAAATTCACAAAAAGATCATCTTTTCATGTTGTATGATCCTCAGTGACTCTGTCTTTATTTTTCAAAATGGGAAATCAAACTTGCGGAGGTTAAGGTAGAGGTCAAGGGGTACCTATAAACTCACAGGCAGAACTGTGAGACGAATAGGAAACTTCTGGCTTCACAAAGAACTTCCTTCCTTTCTCAGATCTGTTTCAGTGAAATAAAAAAATAAAAGAAAAAAAAAAAAGCCACAAAACCCTGCTCTCAATTTTCTCTGAACAGGATTTGATATGTTAGATCAAGCCATCAAATACAGCTTATTACTCTGATGGAGGGTAAGCGTTCCAGCATCACCTTCTGCGATGTGCCTTCAGCTCACTGATGATACCATAACCCTCTTTGACTGGCAGGTCTGTTCCCTATGAAGGAAGGTTGTGGAGTTGATCCACTCCTCTTGGAGTCAGTGCTAAGTGCAGCTGGGCTCGAATGAGACCAGGCTACAGCTGGGAGGAGCAAAACAGAACAAAAAGAAAAGTGAACTTAAATAATCAAAGTTAAATTATCAAAGTCGACCTGGTCCTTTGCAAATATTGCTATGCCCTTCAAATGATGGAAATTGCGAACACACCAGCTCAAAAGTTTCCCTTCTATGTGGGATGACCTCACTCTACGAGTTTAAGTCAAACCTCTGATGTTCGGCTGCTAGAAATGCTAACAGTTCTGTGCTGCGTGGCATAATCCGGCACAATGAAAGAGAAAAGCTTCAATGTACACTGTCAAAATGGATTTCTTTATGTGCGATCTCATTGCAGTCTCTAAATGAGATGGAGAGATGCAGTAAACCCCTGATGCAACGTTTCCTGCATCAACAGGAGATCTTTCTTGTTGAAGGGCATCGCTAGCTAGTGATAAGCTATGTGCCATACCTATCCCCTTAATTATTCTTGTGGAAGCACCTCTGATTCCCTCCTCAGCAAACCCCTCTGTTGCTGACCCTTCTGCAGAGCAGTGCCATGGGATGTCCTTGAATCACATCTGTGTAGGAATCACTTTTGGAGGAAACACAAAGAATGGCCTCGAAGCAAATTTCTGGTGTCATCACCATTGAGTTGTCTTGTGCTGCCACATCATATTTCCAGAGAAGTCTATGAACACTGTCAGGACTCGTTAACTTTCTTACCACTGTGCTAGTGTTACCCACTGCCATGAGAAGGGAGAAGAGACAAAAAAAGCTGCAAGAAATTTGTACAGAAGTCCTTGGTATGACTAGGAGGCTGCATCTCTACAGGGAATCAGTCAGAGAGGAACTCATCTGCGGGGTAGGGGATCGTGTTACTTGGCTGAGGATTTGTTCACATCAGTCTTCAGGCACTTCTGATTTGGGAGATTTTATCTTTGAGATAAAGAAAAGGCTCTGAGCAGGAGATACCAGACTGTCTTGTTCATAATGATGGACCCAAAACACATGGAATTTGCTAAAAGTGACTTAGTGATTTTCACATCATTTGGATGACATTAAAATAATTATTTTAATTATTGTAAACCCCAGTTTAGTGAAGCACTTAAGCACTGTTTGTAATCTAACCATTCAGTATTTAAGCACACTCTTAGCCAATGTTTTACTGAAATTGCTGATCTGTAAAAAAATAGTAACTTTGGAGTGTTTTAATTTTCCGTCCTTAAAATAAAAAATAGACAAAAGCTTTGCCAATACATATGAAAAATAACCTCATGTTTCAATATGTAGCCATGTCCAAAGTTCAAATTTCAGGCAAGTAAAATGTTACGTGCTCATGTCTAGTTCTTCCACTGCTATCTGCTTGCTGTTCAGAGCTTTTATTGGTAGCAAGCCCAGAAAGGCGATCGTAGCCCACTGAACGCCTTTTCCCATGTTGGTGGCCTGTGGCTCTACAAACAGAAAGCAATTCCCTGATAATGAGCAACTTCTCACACTGAAAATCATTGATAGCATTTTGCATCAGGTTCAGTTCTGGATCAAAGAGACAGTGAATTATGACTGGTTACTTTTCCAAAGTAACTCACACAGCAGCCCTGACGTACTGATTGTATTAAATCATTTTCAATATGCAAATAGTTTGATACTTTGAAAAATAGCAGTGTTGCTAACATTTGGCCTGGTGGAGGAAAAAGTGCATTAATTTGCCCAGGCAACTGCCTCTAAACCAGTGTATAAATAGCCCTTTGCATTAATTCAAAGTGAAATGTCAATGTTTCATAATTTATGATAGTATGCTGAGATTCAGCTTCAATAGCTCACTACTGGTTCAGTTAACATCAGGTCTGAAACCTGTCTTCCTGTCTTCTGAACCTTGAATCTTTGGGAAAACCTTTTCTTTCTGCTCAGATTTATTTTATTTATACTAGCTGAATTATTTATGCTCATTTCAATGTAAATTACTGAGTTAAGAGAAAGCGAAATACTCTGTTGTCACAGTGGTTTATTTACCATTTCTTGAATCTGGCCATCTTGGCAGGAAAACGAGGAGAGATTCTACTCACTCCTCAGGATGCAGGAACCTAAAAGCTATTTTCTGGTCTGTATCTGTAGAGCAAGATGATGTTATTAATCAGACTCAATAGCTATTGTGTTTCCAATAGTCACTCAAAGCTGTTTACCTTTCAAGACCTGCTTCAAAATAGCAAATTATTCTGAGCTGTGAAACTAGGAGCTTTGCTCCTTGCCGTCCCTGACTTATTACCTGATTTGGGGCATACCATCCTGCTCATGATCCTCTCTCGCAGCTGTGTAAATTCTACCGAGCCTGATAGACAAATGACTGTAAAATGGTGGTATGGGAGACAACACAATTCCTTCTGCCCTAGTTATTCCTTAAGCACAAGTTGGGAACTGCTCCCATCCTTGAAAAAAAATACGGTAATGAGATTGTTGCAGATGAACAAAAACGTTATATACATGCAAAATGGTCTTGCTAATCAACAGAGCTCAGTCCCTGCTGGAGGAAGCTCCAGAAGAACAACAGAAATCATTACCATGCTGGTAGGATTGATTAATAAGGAAAACTGCATTAACTTCTTCTACTAATACTCATTAGTATTTATACATTGTAACATTCACTAAACGTATGTGTAAATAGCTTTCCTAAAGTGACAAGAAACGGTGCCTGAAGGGTGCAACATGATGCTACTGTTGTTTTCCGGTTGCGCGGGTTTTGCATCGCAAGAAACGCCTCTGCATTGGTTAAGAAAACAAGTAAGAAGGAGCTGGAAGAGGACACAGAGGAGGTACCTTCTGAGACCTGAGACAGGTTTCCTGTAAGTGCAAATGAAAGCTGTATTCCAGGGAATATTTTAGTGGGGTTAAACAGGGGATGGGGAATATGGGGTCAAACCTGGGGTAGTGCTGGGAGGCAGAGTGTGGGTATGGACAATGCAGCGCCTTGGAGCCTCAGGAAACACTGGGACGAGCAGAATCTCCCCCTCCCAAGACAAAGGCACAGATTTGGACACCCTTCTGGTTCTCCCTAGGAAGGGGGTAGCAGAAGCAGACACACTCAGAAGCATCTGTGTTGGCCCAGATACTATCCACTAGTGCCTTTTGTTCCACGATACAAATTTCCGGATGAAGGGCTTTCAAATAATGTGGTTTAAATTTAGAAAGTGACCGTTTAGTTATCAGTGCAGTTGAAAATTATAATGAAATGGAGCCCAGTACCTCCAAAACACTGGTCAAAAGATGATTATCTGTGTAATGTGTGTTTTCTGGAGTTCATGTGCAATTATCAAGCCCTATTTTTAGGCTGGATTTCAGGAGAGTTGTGTTTAGTTCTTGGCTCTGCCACAGACTTCCTGCATGACCTTGGGCAAATCGGTTTCTTTCTCAGTACCATCTGCAGCATAATACATTTTCCTCCCACTCTAAATTTGTCTTGTCGATGTGGATTATGAGCTTTTTGGAACAGGACATCTCTTCGCTGTGTTTATTTAGTGAGTGACATAGCGAGGCTCTGATCTTTTCTCGTAACTTCTCAATAGATATGTGATTGATAACAACCTGTTAGAAAGGTAACTTGCACAAGATCACCTTCCATGAGCAATGCAACCAGGTGGTGGGTATAAAATAATTAACTCTGTTGTAGATTTTAGACAAATCTACACACTTCTATTGCAGAACTTTTAACTTCAGCTGGTAAATTTTACAAGCAATTTTCATATTTATTTTCCTTCTAGTTTTTCACAGCGCAGACCATGCTCTCCTGCTTTGTGATTATTACCTCAGTCCCTGCGATTAGTGTGGAGTTGCTGGTTGGTTTTGTTTGCTCACTTGTTTTTTCACCTTCACACTAAACCACAGCAGAAGTTTGACTGGGGCATGCCGGTGTTTTATGGTGTAGGTGAAGGTCACTACACTGCCAGTCCTCATGTGGACCTTCTTACCTGTACTTGGGTTTAGCAGTTGTGACCTGCAGCCAAGTGGGAGGCACGGACAAAGTGAAAGAGCAGCAGACTAGGAAAAAAAAACAAAAACCAAAATTAGCAGCATTTCAAAGCTCCTGCAGAGAAAAGGACAGCTGAAGCTAGCCATTATTTTAAAAAAAGAAGGGAGAAGGGAAGAAGGAAAGAAGGGAGATGTGAAGAAGGAAAGAAGGAAGGAAAGAAAGAGGATGTGAAAGCAATCTCTCTCTTTCTCTCTTGATCAAGATACCTGGTCAGGCAGGGCCTGGGCTCACCACTAGAGAAGAAAACGAATGGATGATGAAACAGGTGCCTTATTGCATCCTAATAAAAAAGGCAGAATTGGAACTTGGACATCAATTCAAAGGCACAGAGGGCACGAAATATACTTCCTTGCTAGCAAAACCAAAGGGAGCAGCTCTTTGGGCAGGTGTAGCTCTCACTGTCACAGTCTGTGAATCACAGACCCACGGCTCAGCAGCGTAACGGTCCTTACAGGCAAGTTGCAGTCGCGCTGGTACCCGGGAGCCGGTCCCGGTGCCCAGAACGCGCCCAACCCGGGGGGGG
>NW_010312305.1:0-1341 GCF_000700745.2 Antrostomus carolinensis
CCCGTGGGGGTGCGGGTCCGCGGTGCGCTGCCGCGGGCTGCTTATGCTGCCCGCCGGCTTCCTCAGCGTTTTGCGGGATTTTGGATTTTCCCTTTCTCTTCCTTTTTTGACTGTGGGAATCTGGCTTTCTAGTAATATCTGAATCTCACCACCACCCCGTGAAGACAGCGAAGCGTGCGTTTGATCTGGAAATGGGAAGGGAGGCGGGAAATAAAACAACTATGAAAATAGCAGGGAGGGAAAGAAGCAATTCGGTTAGGAAATTTAAATTTACAAAAAAAAAAATAAAAAGAAAAAAGAAAAAAGAAGAAAGAAAGAAAGAAAGAAAGAAAGAAAGAAAGAAAGAAAGAAAGAAAGAAAGAAAAACGAAACCCAAGGGGCGCTGGGAGAGTGGCAGAGCAAAGGTGCCTGGTGTGAACAGGCGCTGATTGTCCAAGAGAAGAGGTGCAAATGTTCTTTGTTCCGAGGTGCTTTGCCAGAGGCGCACTAAAATCATCATTATCGTCAAAAAATATTAGCACTTAGAGGAAGAAGAAAAAGAAGAAGAAAAAAAAAAGCTAGAGAAGCAGAAACCTTTTGGGGTGTGTATTATAGGGTAAAGAGCCTCCCCACCCTGTTTATCATCCAAGGGGGAAAAAAAAATCTGCAACCTTTCCAGTTGCTACTCGTTCTCCCTCTGCCTCCTCCTGCTCCCTCCCAAACAAACAATGAATTACAGATGATCGCCCCGTGCCCGCTGTAACGCGGCGACACGGAACAAACCGGGAGGGACCGGACTGGGAAGTGAAGCGCTGCGGGGGTATCAAGGGCAGCGCGGGACTGGCCCCCCTCTGCCAGGGCTGAAATCTCTTCCTCGCCTTCCTTCTTCTTCTTCTTCCTCCTCTTCTTGTCTAACGCAGGATTGATTGAGACATGAGTTATGCCTGATGCTACTTAGCCCTTGGAAAAATGAATCCAGACTCTAAAGTCCAAAAAATTTTGTATGGGATTCTGGTTCTGAGAAATGCCCCTGTTTGTCCTAAATCCAACCACAAGGGAGGGGGTTGGTTGCGGGGGGACATCTGTTTAATTTGAAGCAATAAATACGCCGGGTCTGTAGCTGTTTGGGGCTTTCCATTTTTAAAGATGATTAATCCCACCTCCACCACCCCCACCCCCCCTTTCCAATTCGACTGTAAAGAAATGGATTAGGAATGGTATCAAGAAGGATTATTCATTTATATCAGACAGATGGAGCTGTACAGTAGGGTTTCAAAGAAACAAAGAAAATGGTTTCTAAATGGTTGTTTGGCATTAATTATTTGGTGGATTTGCAAACAAGCAAGGCGAAGCACTGTACAG
>NW_010312306.1:0-68820 GCF_000700745.2 Antrostomus carolinensis
GGAGGGGGGGTTGGTAGTTGCAAGCAAAGTGCCTTTTTCTTTCTTGGAGTTGAGCCTGCTGTCGCTCCGAAGTGAACGCGTTAGCAGGGGCTGTAGCGGGGCTGACAGGGAGCTCGCAGGAAAATGGAGCGCGTTTGCTGAGGGGGCAGATTTCGTGACAGAGCAGCAGCCGTGCTGTGGGGCGCCGGGGCTGGCGGGGACGCTGTCAAGTCACGTAGGAGGAGGAACAACGGGTGATGCCAGGAGTCATCTCTGCTCAGCCCTTTCCCATGGGCACCCGGTCGCTTCATGGCATCTGTGTAACTGGTACAAAATGTTGGGCTGCCTTTTTTTTCTTTTTTTCCTTTTTTTTGGTTTATTTTTTCCTTTTAAAAAAAATCTTAATTTAGCCAGTTAGGTGGTATTTAAATAGAAATAGCCTTTGCAGTTATCAGTGGTTTTGTTGGGTTTTTGTTTGGTTTGGTTTGGTTTGGTTTGGTTTTGTTTTGTTTTTCGGCTAAATCTGTGAAGGTGGGTCTTAACGTGACCATGTTATTTTCATCTGCTAGCGATTAACAACCCCTTGTCAAAGAACCGTTGCAGTTATGGACAGTTTTTTAAAATGTCAGGAATTTGGTGACATTAGATTCTTTTAAAATTAAAACATAATATTTGAGCTAGCCCCTTTTCTGGTTCACAATGGCAAAAAGCCTGTTCATGCGAAGGGCGCAGGATCAGACTTGCAAAGAGAACGTCCTGATGGGCCATGGCAGGGCTGTGCTTCCTTGCCAAATTGGGCACGGGCTGTATTTTTGGCCAGTGCTCCATGTGTATGTACATATTCGCAGGATGCCCCTTTACCAATGTGTAGGAATTGAGAGCAGTCTTAATGTTTTTAAAGTTTGAATAAATTTCCTGCTCAAACTCTAAATCACGTCCAGTTATGCCGTCTGTTAATGGACAGAGTTGTAAGCAACAGTTTGGCCTCCTAAATCGATACCATAAATCAGTCCCTAAATATACCAGCTTTTTTCTATATAACTGCCCTTTCACTGTATTTATAGCTCCACTTCCATACTGGAATAATATCAGAACCTTGGAGGGGAAAACCCTGACTACAGCATTGGTCAAATGGTTCCCCATCCTAAAGAAGTAATTCCTTTATTTTCACTTGAAAGGGGGATCTGGCTTTTGAGGAGACAGAGTGTCGGAGTGATAGTACGGCAAACTTACACTAGCATGACTTGGTCTAGCATCTGTATGCAATGTAGACCATGAGGTTGTAAGTTTAAATCTTGCATGTAGTTTTAGACTGTTTTCTGCTTGTATAAAAGTACTGTTTAAAGGAGGATTTAAAGTAAAATTCCTCCTGCTTGTCTGTAGTGCCTGATCGGTTGTAGGCTAAAGGTTCGTGCTCACTTCAAAGACCTAAAAGTGACCTTGACATCGCGATCACCATCTTGAAGCAAACAAAAAGTTGACGTACTTAAGACGATGAACTTTAGCTGAGTGCACTGATTGAAGTGTTGGCTTACGCTCTCTGTAATTCTACGCTTAGGCGAAGGCACAGAAGAGCTGTGTTTTTTAAAGCTGTATTTTTATGCTGGTGATATTTCAAGAGGCTGCACCAGACAAAAAGATGGGAAAGTGATTTCAATAGGAAACTGCTTTTCTGCAATGCATACTTTTCACATATATATATGGAAAATTGTGACTTCACGCTCTATTAGATTTTGCGTGCAAGTGTTGGGGCAAATCCAGGTTACCATCTGGGGAGGGAGATAAAAAGTCTGAAATTGCAGTTAAATATGGTTTCAGTTCTTAGGAAGGGTGAAAAGGAGCACTTTGAAGCTAGTACATAGACATATGTTTCACAGGGACTTCATTTTTTAGTTTGAAACAGTTGGACACGGTATTAAAGCTAGCTTACAATAATTTTGAGGCTAAAAAAAGAAAAAAAACCAGACAACCCTCAGTCCTGTCCTACAGGTGGAAAAATCAGATTTCCTTGAATATAATATTCCTTAATGCCATGAGTGTATTTTACCCCCTTAACAGGAGTCCTGTTTTCATGTCTTGTTCATGCATTTTTGGTACAAAAGTAATTTCTGATAACTGTTGGCACTTGGTGTTGGTTCCCTGGAGCTGGTATTCGGAACAGCTTGTTTGCTGGAATAGACTGGTTGTTTCCAGCAGCAGATCTCTGGGGAAAATACAAGTAACTTCTGGGGTCAGCTGAGGGTCTGAGATGAGGATGTGGATTTAGTAGAGAAGAAGGGGAAGGGAGCTGGGGCTAAATCCTGCATAGATCTCCACAGCCCATGCTTTGGTTGCACGGGTACGTGAAGGAACGTGTTTGTGCATAGGGATGGAGGGCTCCTAAATTTCACAGCTTCTGTATTATTTTATTTCCTCGCTTGTTCTGTTGCCTTCAACTCTGCAAACATTTATGCCCTCACCTTAAACTACTGTACTTTTTCTGCTCTGATCTCCTTATTTTAAAAGATGTAACTGGAAAACCCCTTGCTCCTCAATCTGTCCTTTAAAAAGTGATAGTAAACCTTGGCGTCATGGTTTTCTGCTAAGTTACAGTTCTGCTGTGCACGTGCCAGTTAAAATAGATGGTTCTTTGTGGTAGCAGCATAGAGGATTTTTTACTGCCATTATGCTAAGAAACCACCAGATATTTAAACACAGCTGTCCTTGGTAAAGCAAGGGAGAAAAGCTTGAGGGAATGGGAATAAGTCTTCTAAATTCTGTACTAGAAATACTATGCTTTCATCTGGGTGGTGGCTGGGGCTCAGCATGACAACTGGATGTGCTTAAAATCAGGATTTTAGTGTTGATGATCGGTTTATGCAAACTGGTTTGTAGAAAGTCTGCTGATGTAATATAATAATTCTCAGTATTCTAACATGTCCCACTTAAGAGTGAAATATTTTTTACTTGATAAAAGGTAACACTTCATCGAAAACATCTTGCATAAACTATATTGGGAAAGGAGAAAACACTTTTTTGGGTGAGTTGGTTCAGATTTTTCTGAATCTGATAGGCTTCCCTGTACTTAGGAGAGTTTATAAGATGATTTTGAAAGTCAATTAGGAAGCTTTCCTTTTGATGTAATTATTACTAAAAATCCTTTGGTTATTTGACTATGCTTATTGATTGTGCATTTAATTATTTAAAAACAGAGTGTGAGAAATAGGCTTGATCTCCCCAGGACATAAAGAGACACTAATATAATTCAGACAAGACCATGTATAGCATCCTCTTACTTATTCTAATATTCTCAGTTGTACAGAGTGACCAAAAAAGTGCCAGACAATTAAGGTAGGTATTGGTCTTTGAACTGTAGGCTGAGATGGTGTAGGTACAAACGTAATAGATGTGGAATATTTTACTGTGATTTTGTTTGGCGGTAGCTCTTTGGCACTAATAATGTAGGTGCCTCTTCTGTCTTGAGTAATACTTAAATGTGCTAAGATACGTAATGGTGTTAAGAAATGCTTTATTCAGCAGAATAGTTGTGATCTGGTAAAAGCTGCAGTGCCTAACAAAAGCCCTTTTTCTGGAAGGCATCTGTTTGCGTTAAGGCTTTTTTTTTGTGTGATTTTGTGTGAGTGTAGGGAGCAAATTTAAGAAGCCAATTGGTTTACAGAAAAAAACCCAAGTTAAGCTTGTTTGACATCATTCAGTGGAGTCCCTGTAGAGCTGGGTCAAGTTAACTGTGGTGGTTTCAGTCCTTAACTCTGTCCTAGCAAAACCAGGACAATATCCCAAGTTAACTCAAGACAACTGAGTTTAATCAAGTAATGTTATGTGACTTCTTAGTATTGTGAACTTGATTTTTCTTGTCCTCTTCCAGGAGTTGCTGAAGACCTTGTAGGAATCAGAGTTTGTGCAGAAACCTTTCCTTCTGAAAGGAAGTCTATCCCTTCCCTTCTACTATGCTCTGTGCTGGAACCAGTATTTTGACTTTTGATATTTTTAAACATGGGTTAGTAAACCTTAAACCATGAATTCGAAAGCACAACTAAATATATAATGCTTTTGTTGATTATAGAAGGAAGCTGCGTTGTTTTGTGTGGCAGCTGAAGGTATGTGAAGGCAGTCTCGGGTATGACTTTGGGGGTATACCTACTTCCTAGGCTTGCTATTGTTTGGATGTAAGTCTCACTTGAAGAACATGACACTCATCATACAAGTATTTATCATCTTTGACAGGACATTAGCAGCTGCTATTGGCTTTGCTGGTAAAGCTACAGCGCTGTCAGTGCTTGACCTGTGGTGTATGCTCTGAATTAATTACCAATAGATGGTTTTAGAGGGTCAGAGCAGGCGACAGTATATAAAGCAGATGAAGTCTGATATACATGCACTAAGTAAGATAAGTCTCTTCTGCTAGTTATTCTAATTTTCATGTAGTATACCAGACTGATGTATGTGGTTATTTAAATGTTTCTGAGCTTGTATGGTCAGACAGTACCTGCTGCTTGAATGCTTTTTTCTTGGCTGGAGACTTGAGTAACAGAAATTGTTCTGTCCCTCTTGAAGTGCAGGTGAACTGCTGGACATATAAAGTAAGCTAGATATTCTAAAGGTGTTTCTTGATGTGAACAATTTTTCTTAATGGTTGTTAAATAGTAACCGTTAATGGCGGACCATAATAGCTGAGAGATGGGGGAATACTCAAATTCTGACTTTTTGTGATGTTGAAGATTGTTCTCAGTTGGATGTATAGCAGCTTATGGGTACCTTTTGTCCATCCTTCTGTCTTTTGGTAGGTGTATTAGTAAGATTTGGTGCAGCTAATTGCAGGGATTTATGATTCAGTGAAGAACTAACAGGAAGCATGGGGAGGAAGTGGAAAAACAAATTAATGTCTCCCACTTCCTTGGTGCTGCTGGCTGCTCCTCAATGTATGCACAAAATCTTGCAGCACTGAACATTCACTATTAGCAACATATGTACTATCCAGAGGAAATAATGAAATACCATTAATTTAACTTCCAGTTATACACAGGTGACCTTGTTTTGCATGCCTCTTAGTCAACTGTAAGCCCAAAGCATCTGTGTGAAATAAATGTGAATTGGATGTATTGAGAAAAGAGTGGTTTTGTTGGACAGTTTAGCTTAAAAAAAAAGTTAAAAAGTACAGGCCTTGACCATCAAAATGAGCATAAAGGCCTTTGGTTGACCAGGTCACTCTTTCAGATGAGAGATAATTCTTCTATATTCATTCATCCTTTTTGGTATTCAACAATGCCTTATTTAGAAAGGGAACAGGGATAGACCTAAAACTGTTTCCAGTGTCCTTCTCTTTCTTTAAATTTTAAAAATATTGGAATGATGGTTAAGGCATTTCTGAGACATGGAATTTTTTTTGTTGTTTTTATTTAGCCTTTTTTTTACATGACTTTTGGATAAGATGATTAGGATCAAATGTTATCTCTTACAGACATTTAGAACACATTTATTTCCCATTAAATTTGCTTCATGGCTTTGACAGAAGTCTTTGCAAAAAGCAAAAGGGACATCAGTGATTCAAAATGTATGAATTTTAAGGGAGAGAGTAATTTTGTGTATTGTAGAAGGCTCTGGCTTGGGTATCTTGTACTTCTTTAGTCTTGCGATCACCTTTTTCTAGATGTCACCAAACTATGCTAGGTGAAATATTTTCTTAAATAAAGATGGGGAGTATAACTGCTGATGTGCAAGTTTTGCTTCGACGTAGAGCAACTAAACATAAAGCGAACATCTCCTGATGTTTTTCATCCCAACTTCCTTCATAGTGTTGCAGGGGCAGCCTTCTTGAGACTTTTTCAAATTGACCTTAATTTTCCACGCTTCAATGACTAATCATTTTATTGGCAATAGAAGCAATTTTAACTGTTGCAATTTAATTGCAGTATTTCATTAGGAGGGACAGACCTTATGCCATGCAAATGACTTGAGCAAGGCAGGCAGAAAGATCAGACAGAAAGGGATAATCTTGTCAAGGCAGGTGTGTGTTGTGTACGGGTGAATACTATTAGTCCAGTATAATTTGCTGCTGTTTTAGAGACTCAGATGTGAATTCAGCTCCTCATAGGTGCAATCAAGTATTTAAGGCAGTGCTACAATTTTCTTTTTCTTTTCTTTTTTGGGTTGGGGGGGCAGGGATTCAGCCATCTCCAGACCAAAAATAAAATACTGTTTATTCTCAGTTCCTACCTTATCAATTCTTGATTATGCTATTGCAGTTCCTCTTTCATGAATTCTCTGGCTTGTTTACTTAGAAAAGTGTTCATAGTTACACAAGTAGCATTAGCTTTGTAATATTGCTCAGTGCAATATGCTAGTTTTATTTTTGAAATTAAAAAAAAAAAAATGGTTTCCAAAAAAAGGTTAGGTAATCTGTTTTTTGTTTGTTTGTGTTTGGTCTTGCTTCCAGCTGTTGACAAAAGTTTTGTTTCTCATGATTCACTTTTGAGGCTTTTTGGAACATGCCACACCACTTCTAGTTGTAAAAAATGATCTTAAGTGATGTAGTATCTGACTGTCTCCTCAGCAGTGTCGAGCAGGGAAATGTTTATAAGGTAACATTCTGAGATGAAAGAGATTGAATTAACTGTTGAACTCTAAACTTTCCTTCATCTCTCTATCTCTTTTTTTTTTTTTTTAACTGGGGAGGTAGAATATATTTATAATAATATTTATATTATAATATATTTTATGCACAAAAATTACAACTTTAGGATTAAACTCTCTGAGGTTATGGTGATGACACATATTTCTTCCCTTTTTTTTCAGGTAAATGACAGTTATTTGGGGTAAATGACAGCATGATAGTTTTCTCTCTTGGAACTGGTGGTATAACAACATATAATTAAAAAAAGTTGGGCAGTTACATCCATGTGGCTTGTGTGTTATTGTACATAGTACCTGTACAAAATAATAATTCTGTGTAAAAACATACCTTGAAAAAGAGGTGATACTTCTGCTAGGAGACTGTGCCAAGTTAGTATACCAGCTTGTCACCTCTGGACAGCTGAGTTGAGGCCCCACATCAAGAACTGAATGAAGTGTTAAGGTTTTGCTCATTCTTATTTTGTACAGCAAATTATTGACAGAATGATTTTTTAAAAATGGTGCTTTTTCAGCAGCTGTGCTTGTTCTTTTCTCTGAGAATTTCTAGGAAGCCAGAGGAGGAAAGCTTTACCTTCTCATGCTGTTAACAAGGAGGTCATTTTTGTCGTCGGCCAGACGCTGGCCAGCTTGGATGAGAATCTTGATGTGTGGCTGTACCTGATGGCTGGGGATGGCAGCAGGTTATTGGGGTGACCTTGCATAGCAGGGGAAAAGCAACCTTGTCTCTTTGCCTGTTTCCCACATGAGAGTTTTCCAGCCGGTTGGCTCGTCACATGTGGGTTGTCCTGCTGCTTTATAAGTGAAAACAACGCCAGATAAACCCTCTGTGGCAGTGAAGATAGTGGCTGTCACAAACTAAATCTGCTTCCCCACCCACTTTTCCAGCACAGCCAGCCTTGGGGCAGGGTGATGGCAGATCTGCTGCCTGCCTTCCTCCCGGGTAAGCCTGTCTCCACCCCAGGAGGAATGCCATTGGTTTCAGTGGTGCAGGCCAGCACCTTCTTCTCGATGGCATTACAGCTGCCATCAGGCTCTTCAGCATTTCTGCCTCAAAAGAAAAGGGGGGGCAAAAAAACCCAACACAAAAAATAGAGAGACTTAGGGGTTTTTGGTTTTGTTTTTGTTTTTTTTCTATGTAGTCTGGGGCTTGGGATTTAAAAACAAAGTAAACCTTCTGTAGGTGTTTATTACTGATAGTAGGAGTTCACGGGATTGGATTTTGGGTATGGAATAAAAATACAGGAAGATATTCAAAGACAGTTAATCCCGTGCCTTCAAAGAGATCTTCGATGCAATCAACACACAAGAATTGCAGGCTATTTGGGAGAGTTATTAAAAGGGTAAATACACACATGATATCTGATAAAAAATGGATTTTAAGTTTTAAAATGGAATGATAACCATTTGTAAAAAAAGAAGCAATTCTGAAAATGGTGTGTCAGTTTGTCATTTTCCCTTTGTATGAAGAATAACTGCACTGAGTCACGTAATGTGCTAGACAAATGTTCCCATTCACACTTCATGCATGTTTCTTTTACAGTTTTCTGACGTTTGTGTTTCCATGTAGATTCTTAAGCAGGATCAGATGTAGTAGAGAAGCTGAACCTGTTTTTTTGGGAATGGTGCAGGGGAGGATTGATACTTTGGAAGGACTACTTTTTGAAATTAGTTGCTGTAGAGCATGTGAGCAATCGTTAATTTTGATAAAGGCCAAAGTCTATATCCAGAATCTAGCAAACAGTTATAAATTTTTTAAAAAAGCATATAAATATTTATAATCATTACAGTATGGTGAAATACTGACAGCAAGTCTGCCCCTTTCCAGCAAACACTGAAAAGTAAGGAGCTTATTAGGAAAGAGATGGTGAGGATAATGTATCTGATGCTCGTAGTGGTTATTGTAAGGATAGTATTGCGTTCTTTTTATCAAAGAACATCTAAGAGAGGGTGTCAAAATAATGCATGGACTTGAGGTGAATTGGAAATTTGTTCTTGCATAGTGTCATTTTAAAAAAAAAAAGAAAAAGAAAGAAAGGTGTGGGGTGGGTTGGGGAGGGTATGGAGTGGGGTTTGAAACAGAAGAGGCTGGCGTTTCCCAGAACAGAGGAGGCAGTGGGCTGCTCTGCCACGTGGTGTCCATGTCGGGAATGCAGGAAATTGCAGGGGGCTTGGAGAGAGTCCTCCAGCTGTATGTGTGAGTGCTTGGAAGTCTGGGGTGTGACAAGAGGAGACTTCTGAAATGTGTTGTAACCAGTTCTTTCGGTTCACCTGTGCAATCCAGTCTTCTCCTAGTTCTGCTGGTGTGCTGGAAGTGTCAGAGGTAGGCTATGGGCATGATCCCATCTGGCAGTTCTGCTTTCCTAGAAAATGGTGATCTGTATGAGTTTGGTTTGAGATTTAAGCCACAAACTGTCAAAAGCTTATGCCTTTTGAATATATCACTTGTTCTCTAATTCAGTGATTTCCTGTGGTGCTCTTCATTAGAGGAATGTTTTTTTCTTTCAATTGTTATACTGTGTGATGTTCTCATGGTGGCATTAGATAAACTTTTTGGTTAGCAAGTCCTTTCCTGTTGCTTTAAGAAGTGCAAGAGTAGGTATAAGGTATAGCAGTAAGTGTATCCTCCTGAATCTTGCATGTTCTAATGTATTCTGATTTACTGTTTCTAAACAATTATTGCTGAAATTATTTGCATCGTGCTAAGTTTTGCAGTCTAATGACTTGTTACTCAGTGGGAAATAATGTCCTTAAAGCTCAAAGCTGAGGTCATGTCACACTCTTAGTTATGACCTATCTGATAGAGTTATCTGTGTGCACAAATGAAGTTAAACTGCCTAAGCTTGTCACTACTATGAAAAATAACTTGTTACTCTTCACTACTGAAGGTCTGTCAGCAGACAGAACACACTTATGTGCGCTCAGGAGTCAATTATCACTAAGATAAATCCTGGTTTTTCCTTTCTGGAGTTTTGAGGAGGGGAGGGGAGAAATAGGGCAAGGGGTGATGATAGAAAGTGAAGAGTAGCATTCAAATGACTCATTAGTGTAAACTGGGAAACTTAAGCCTGGTTTCATCCCAAGGTAGTTTTGTCCCAGGACAAGTAACTACAGAGTTTTCTGCTATGGTGTGTACTTCAGTGCAAAGTTAATTCACGCTCCTTTGCATTTTTCCTTGACCTGATGATTCTGTTTATCCCTGAATCTCTGCAGCTCCAGGGGGGGGAAAAATAATAATAATAAAATTATATATTTATTGTCTGCTTTATAAAGAAAGTGTCAGGAAGATCTTTACTGATTCTATGAGGGAGACACCCTTCATTACATAAATTTGGTAGTGGTTTTTGGCATGTTCTTACAATGCAGCCATAACTGACTGTAACTCAGATCTTCTCATCTACTGTTTTAGCCTCAGAAAGGGCACGTTAATTAATTATGTAGACTACTACTGCAGTTTATCAAACTGAAAACTTTTGCTAGATATGTAGTGCTGAGAGTCCATCTAACAAACTGTGGAGAGGAGGTGCAAAGTCATAAGCAACACTGCTGAGATGCTCGATTGCTTCCAAGAACTGCTGGGAAGGCAGTGCTATTCCCACCGGGGTGCTTCTCCTGCTTTCTGTTTACGGGAAGAGGTTTCCCTATCAGTGTCTGCAACCAGCATCTGACAGAGCTGAAGTATGTTCCTACCTCCCTTTGCTGGCTGGAGAATGAGCCTTCTTTCTGTCCGCCTTTGGATCCTTTGTTTCTGGTAGCTGTTGTTTAAAAGGAGGGCGGATGAAGTACTCCTCTTCAAAATCTCTCTGCTTAAACAAAATAGGGAATAAGACCGTGATCTGTCTTTTCCAACTGGGAGACTGAGCTAGGCAGATGTTTCTTACTCAGTGCTAAGGAGGAAGGTCCCTGACCGGGGGTCTAGGATGAGGGTTAAAAGGTGAAGACATCCTACTGGGGCCTCCTGTACAATGATCGCTTCAGCCCTGCACAAGTGAGAGAGAGGATCCAAAACTTCTCTCTCTCATGTCCTTTCCTCCTCCTCCTTCCTCGCATTGCAACTATTTTGTGTTTATTTTCCTACTTTTAAATTGCATAATTTAGTCCTTCCTGTCACTTCCTAATGTCTGAATCATAAGTAGCTCTTCCTGCCTGCAATAAACAAACATTTTACTCCTGACCCTTTTCCAAACGTTTAAATTGTATTTATGAAGGTGGGGGGTGTCCCTCTGGCAGTGTGCTTGGGAAGCTAATTCACCTGTGTACAGGTTGGATAAGCTGCTTACTGCACGCTTCTGTGACCAACTGATTTCCTTGTCTTTCCAATCTTCTAAACTGATATTGCTGCTCAGCTGATTAGACAAGCAGGTAAATGGTAGCAGATGATAAAACCAGAGTATAAACACCGGGTTACGAGCTTCAGAAGTTAATAACAGTAACAACTAGGTTGTCTCAAGTCTTTCTGCTGTTGATGTTGCCTCTTCTTTTTCTCATACCTTGCATGTGTGTACACTGCTGACTGTCGTGGTTTAGGCCCAGCTGGCAACTAAGCACCACAAGGCTGCTAGCTCACTCCTCCCTCCCACCAGTGGGATGAGGAGGAGACTTGGAAGGAAAAGATAAAACTCGTGGGTTGAAATAAGGATGGTTTTAATAGGACAACACAAGGAAAGAAGGAATAATAATACTACTAATAAAAGAATATGTGAAGTGTGAGCAGTTGTGTTATACATCACTCCACCTGGAACCTGGTGCCCAGCCCATTCCTGAGCCACAATCCCCCTTCACCCAACCAACTCCCCCAGTTTATATACTGAGTATGATGTCATACAGGATCGAATATCCCCTTGGCTAGTTCAGGTCAGCTATCCTGGCTGTGTCCTCTCCTGGCTTCTTCTGAAAATTAACTCTCTCCCAGCCGAGCCCAGGACACTGAGGTAGATGGTGTCTGCCATTTAACCAGTCACTTGTGATAAGCACTGCCTGGTCTGACGCGAGGGCTTTGCTCATGTTTTTGGATTCTTTCACTGCAACGCAAGAAGATAACACAGGGCACTTTGGGATATGTGGTCTGCCTCCATCAGCCTGCTGGGTCTTTTAGGCCATATTTGTAAAAGCTGCAAAATGTGAGTGCGTCACCCTCACTTTTCCTATTATTACTCTTATATCCAAGCTTTCAAAATCCTTACTTTTATTCTTATTTTTGAGTTGACTGTGACTCCAGAATGATGCATAGAAGGCACAGCTAACAGCCATGGGGAGTCCCCACCTCTCCTGATCCATTGGCGCTCTCTCTTTGCTGGTTTCTCTCCTTTATGGGAAAAATTTGTCTTGAATCATTGATAGACCAGCCTCACAGTGTGCTGACCACAACAGCTACTCCACTGCAACTACATGTGGAACTGTTAAATGGACTTAACCTGGTAAATGGAGACAGCAGAGGGAAGATCCAGTCCTTATTTTGTCAACTTTATATTTGTAACTTCCCATGCATCTGTGCATCCTCACTTCCCTCTCAGATTCCTCCTACTAAGATAGGAAGAAGGTGAGAATAAGTCAAATATATTTGGGACAGAACTAGATGAAGTTAGAACACCCTGAATGTTATACTGACTTCTTAACTGTGCTTTCTTGTAAAAGAGAGAGCACAGCTTATTTTCAACAGTTACCTTGATTTTTTTTTTTTACTGTGTTGTGTATAACATGAGAAGCATATTCTCCATGCAGATGACTTCAGAGAAAATAATTTGTCAGGTTGTGTCAATAAACCAAAGCAACAGAATATTACTCTAGCCTAGTTCAGAAAAGACAGTTGAAGCAAAAGAACCCTGCTGTTATATGCCATAGGCATGTTCCAGTTTCTTCTGACTGAGGCTGCATATGCACAGGGACATGGGGTTTTCCCTTGTGCCATTTGTTCTCATCCAGTCAGTAATGGAAAGGATGGAGTTCCTCAGAAAGATAAGTTTGAGAGATTTTTGGACCTGGTAGCTCATCTTAGAAATTGTGAGTGGTTTGGATACCCTTTCTGTCATCATTGCCTACTTACACTGTCTGCCCATGTGTCATGAAAGAATTTACATTTCTTTCCACTATAGTGGCAGGAGTTACTGGTTTCTATTGTTGGGGTTAAAATGAGCTTACTGTATTTGGAAGGTCATTTTCTTGGGGGTGTAATTTGGGTAACGAACAGTGCTAGAGAACTGGAAGAAAGAAGTGTGATAGAGTATCCTGTTTATAACATACTCTAGTCTGAAAAGATGGCAATGTGTTTCTTAAGAACACTATGCCATGTGGGAACTGAATGTGGAAACAACTATTTCAAAATATTTTTGTCTGTTTCATGCATTTTGGAATTTTTGAAAATAAATAGTACATATTCAAATAAATGTCATGTTAAATAACATAGAAAATACTTTTATGTCCTTTGTACACTATATGGTGAAAGTTTTGCTGAATCAGAAGCAAAAATGTAAGGGTTGGGTCCTGTAAGGGGCTGTCTGATATTGCCTTTTAATTTAAGCTTGTAATATAAAGTATTTCTGGTTAGAATGAAGATAACACTGACCAAAGTATAATGAAATCCAATCATTTGCATTACTTTAAGTTGTCTTGTAATGTTCCACAGTACTATTTTATCAGTTCTAGTCAATAAATATCACATTGGTGTGCAAATCTTTTCATTTGTCCTTGAGGTTATTAAATTATACTCTTGCGTTGATTTTCAGTGATTGCATTATTGTCATTCATCTAAGGAGATAAGTCTTGCCTCCTCAAAGCATGTTGGGCTTTTTATTTCTTTAAGAAGACGTAAGTAGTATTGAAGCCAAATCTGGTGGAGGGTTGTATGATTTTTATCAGATAACTTAGCAGTGCTTTTGTGAGTTGCTTGTGAAATTCCATTAAGACTCAATTTAATGTGCAAATATTTCTATATGCAGTTGAACTACTCAGTCTTAAGTTGCTATAAAACGCCTTTATAGTGTTAAGAAAAAAATCACACTAAGCTTTGTACCAAAACTTGTAACTCTGTGAGCAGGTATAAGCCAAGAAAATGGTTGAGGCTGTAGTAGAAACATGCTTTCCCACGAAATAAAATCCAGGGATGTAGCCACTGTAATTGTGCAATAAATTATCATAAATGTGATGTCATAGTCTCTGCAACTTTCTGAAGGGGTAGTCTGATTTTGAAATCAACCACGTAGTGAATAACAAGCCTCTGAATTGGCCCAGACAGCAGCAGACACGTCTGCATCATTTGGGGAAAGCAGTCATCTCCTTGGAGAATTAAACTATTTCAAAATAGAAGTTGTTGACTCAATGTGTTAATCTTGGCTTTTCATGAAGCAGTGCAGTGTCCCGCACTGAGTAATTTTATTTTATTTTTTTTTTAACAGATCCCTAAACTACTGGCTGTGTAGGTAAAAACAGAGACTGATTGGAAGAAAGTAGTTCCTCTGAACTGCAGTTATTCCCCAGTAGCATTCAAACATCTTATTCATCTGTGAAAAAAGGTCCCCAGATGTGATTGCAGGATTTTGATTTGTAAGGATAATTTCACAGGCTTGCCTAGAGGGCGTATTATGTAGATCAGGCAGAACTCAACCAATCTTGGTGGCTCTCAAAGAGCCACAAATCAATCATCTTTGTGGCTTTGAGAGAGTCCAGCGCAGAGCTATGAGGATGATTAAGGCAGTGGAGCATCTCCCTGATGAGGAAAGGCTGAAGGAGCTGGGTCTCTTTAGCTTGGAGAAGAGGAGACTGAGGGGTGACCTCATTAATGTTTATAAATATGTAAAGGGCGAATGTCATGAGGATGGAGCCAGGCTCTTCTCAGTGATGTCCAGTGGTAGGACAAGGGGCAATGGGTGTGAGCTGGAACACAGGAGGTTCTGCTTAAACTTCAGAAGAAACTTCTTTACAGTGAGGGTAACGGAGCACTGGAACAGGCTGCCCAGGGAGGTTGTGGAGTCTCCTTCTCTGGAGACATTCAAAACCCACCTGGACGCCTTCCTGTGTGATCTCATTTAGGTTCCTGCTCTGGCAGGGGGATTGGACTAGAAGATCTTTTGAGGTCCTTTACAGTCCCTCACATTCTGTGATTCAATCTGGAAGGTTTCAATAGCATAATTAAGAAACTTTGTTTCAGGTAATTATTATATGTGATAACAAGGACATACTGCTTGAACCCTAGCTCTGTTCATCCTCTATTATCTTAACATAGAAAGACAAAATGAGAGAGTCCTCTACATTTGTTACAGTTCTGGATTAAAAAATAAGTATTTTTAATGAAATTAGTTGGAAGAACAGGTTGAGCTTCTGTTGAGTGTGGTAAAATTTACCTCAATGTCCAAACAAGTACATATTCTAAATATAATAAAGCACAATGCATATTTTTGAGCTTCTACCATAACCTCTTGGTGTGTGTGTAATCATTAAAGCAATTTAAACATCTTAGAAATTACTGATGTGCCAACAAAATATATCTCTTTGCCTTCCTAGTATGAAAATCTTCACACCCATCCCTGTATCCTTCAGGCAAAAAAAATCTGTGTAAATAAATAAGCCTTGCAGTATGCCCAGAAGGTCATCTGTAAGGGCAAGGCGGGGGCAAAATGTAGAGCCAAGAGCCTTCCCAGGAAACTATCTAGTGATACATCTCCATGTTTGGGAAGCCTTGGCTTCTGCCTGCTTCAGTCTTTCCTTATGACTCTTACAGATGTCTGCAGAAGCCTACAGGTGACCTTTTCCAAGCAGATTCTTGTGTCAGTAGTTTGTTCCTTCTTTATATTTTTTCCCCTTTCATCTTTGCTCGCTTTAGAAACAATCAATACCTCCGTGCTTGAGTTTTTGTATTTAGCCTAGTGACACTGTACCCTGCTACTCTGGTAACTTGATTCATGTCTCTACTAAAAGGTAGTAGTCTTTTTAAAAATTTTTTTTTTTTTTTTTTTACCCCTTTTCCATTTGGTCTCACTTTTCTTTGGGGATTTTCAGCTTCGGTGTTATCTTGTCTCTCTTCATCTTTGCTCTTTCTTGCTATTGATCTGCCTATGGATGACTTCCCATGCTTGTTTTATTTAAGCTTTGCATCCACAGCACATGCTTGAGTGAGGCTCCCTGCTCCTAAATGCTGCCTCTTCTCCTCTGACTTGTCTTCTGTGTACTGCTGTCACTAATGTTTCGCTACGAAATGAAGGATGTCTTCTATGTTCCTGGAACTTGCCTTTGCAGTTCACGTTCTATATTCCTTTAAAATGTACCCCCATTTTCTTAACGATTAAGTCTCTTGACTGCTGGAGTTGCCTATTTCAGGGACACGTGGATGACATGGCCCACATTCACCATTGTATGGGCATGTAGACTTTTTCCAGACAGAATCAGCTATAGCTGGTGTCGCATTTTTTTTTGTCAGGCTTGCTAACGGTATTGTATCTCTCTAAATGCAACAGCTATTTTCTTCATAAATCCATGAAATTCGGAATACTTGAAGGTTGTATTTAAAGCCTTTCATAACTGCACTGTGTCTTTACAGAGACATACCTCATTATTTTTCCTGCCTGCTCTGATTTATCTCTTTGTTTTTAAACTACGTGCTAAGATTAGGGTGAACTGATTTAACTCTTTTCTGAACTATTAGAACTTGAGTATTTTTTTCATTCCATTCTTAATTAAGACTAATTTATTCTATTCCACGTACAAAGGATTTGTAGCTTATTCTAGTCACATGTGTATTTTTGTGAAATTCTCCTACATCTAGAAGGGTAAGGTTTGGTTTTGGACAAGGAGGACGTTAGCATTGAATATACTCGTTACTCTGGGCATGTTGTTATTTGACATGTTATTATTTGTCCTGTATAAAAATGACAATTATAATTTCCCCACCACTACCCCCAAGCATGCTATAAATGGTCATGAATGCCTTATAGAGCAAAATAACCAAAATAACTACTTCCCCATTTTTCTTCTGTCTTCTACTTTTCTGAGGTTGTACATTACTGAAAGGGGGAACGATGAATAATGTTTTCAGGAGAGTTCATGCTGAAAAATGGTCCCATCTCTGTTTCCTTGGAAAGCATGTAGCAGGCTTTAAATATAATTGCTGTTTTTTAGTCTAATCTGGGTAGAGTGAGAGATTCCTTTGTAGCCAGGTCTTTGCCTATATGGATATCCAGCAAGGTCGAGAAGGCTTGAATTTGTGAATAGAAACAATTGACAGAATACAGACTGGAGAGCATAGGAATTATCTGTGCGCTGTTAGGAGTGCTGCCAAGATAAACTGCCGTCTTCTGTATCAGCTGTAAAGTTTCTTTGTGGCCATCCTTCAGTAAAGCCCCAAATAGCATACATGATTCGAATTCCACTGAGATACAAAAGCAAACACAAATATGAAAGCTGACTCCTGAAAGAATGCAATTTTAACTATAAAGCCAAATTCTCCTTTGTTTGATGATCTCACTACACTAATAATAAACTAAATATATTTTTTAAAACCCCCAAACCTGAAGCCAGCAGAATCTACCACTATGCATTCCCTCATCTGAGTGGGGTAAAAAGCTTTGGAGTCCGCGAGTGCTTCCTACGGTATCAGTCTTGTCTTCCCTGGACTGAGCTTCTGTCAGGTACTCTTCTTCCAACCTGTGTCAGGCAAATCTGAAGTGATTTGGAGCTGGGAGATACCTTTACAGTGGTGATGTGACTAATGGGGCTACTGCTTTCTGTTTTTATAGGTCTTTAAAAATGCTCTATAAATGATGTGTGACAAAATAGGATTAATTACTCTGAACACGAGGGAATCTCAAATGCCATAACGTAATCCAAGCCTGTTGCTGTCAACGAGGGAGTAGTTGCGTAAGCAAACCTCACCAGGGTCCTGCACGTATTGATGTATTTTACAGTACCAAAGGCTGCTGCTGATTGAGTTAAAACTGATCAGTCTGAATGTTTGAGTTTTGCAGTGACCATGCTTGGGCGGGGGGGGAAAGATAGAGCTGTCTGCATATAGATGTGGAAGTAATCTGGAAGCAGGCCAGAGCTGTTTGTGCACTCTCACGAGCATCTCTCCCTGCGAGGTGTTCCTGGAACGGGGGGATGGAGAAGATGATGACTTGTTATTTTCCGATCTTGCTAACCTGCAAGTGTTCTTAATGGGAATGAAGAGGCTACTCAGGTGTAATGAGGTTTAACTAATGTAACCAATGTTTCAACTTGTTCTACTGCATGTTTGCTCTGAGGCTTGTTTACGTATTGTATAAGCCAAACTCGCCTGTCTTGTTAGGTGAGTGTGGTTGAAGTCTGCGGGGCTCAGTGGATGTACTGTAACATCTTACGTAGCATTAGCCAGATATGCCCCTGTGGTATGACGCATTAGTGGCATATGAAATCTATATGCTTTTGAGACGCACCTCATCATGGCAATATAACTTTTTTTTTTTGCAGATTGTGGGAAATCAGATGTGCTCAAAAAAAATACCGTAACCATCATTAGGTATTTAAAAAAATAAAGGCAGTGGGGGCAGGGCCCTGAGTTCCTAACGAAGGTAAATGGAAATTGAAGAATTTCTTGTCTTTGGGCTTGTTCTGAAATTAATTGAAAATGTTTGTATTGATGGACAGTTTATATCAAGCAAGGTGATTTTATGTATTTATTTATTTATTTTTAATCCCTTGCCCCGCAATCTCACTGCCTCCTTGATCTTTTGGTGAGCTTTTGGAGTTCATCATAGGAGTATTTTTGGTATTTCATGTAATGTAGCTACCATGAACAACTTTTTTTCACTGAGAAGATCTAGTGTGAAAAAAATGTGATATTCATTCAGCATAACACTTTCAATGCTATGGAAAATTGTTCCAGTTACTTTTTTTTTTTTTTCTCTTCCTTTTGGACTAATCTTAATGAGTTAATACTAAGCCAAACTTAGTAAAGAATTTCTCAAGTAAGCCAGTTAATCAGAGCTGCTGTAAGTTGATTGGTAGTCTGTTAAACAGACTAACATGAAATAAGTCTGGTTTTGAACCAAATTCTGCAGTTAATATATATTTTTTCTTTTTTGCTAGTTCTGTTCATGACAACTGCTTCAGCTATAGAATCTGGTCTATTATAAAAGGTTGGGGTTTTTTCTAATACTTAGAATTGCTTTTTGTTGTCCCTTTTGAATATTGGCATGTAAAATCTGTGTGTCTCTAAAAACCTGAAGGTTCTCAAGTTTCCAACAAGAAAGTAATATCAGAAATTCTATCTAAATGAATTGAAATATTTAATTATAACCCATTGATTTAATGACCTTTGTGGAAAACTGTTTTGATAAAATAGAAATATTTAACTGTTATTTCTGTCACAGTAAAAAAGCCTAGGTATTTTAACATGAAAAAACCCCCACCATTTTTTCATAAGACTAAAAATACAGCTCCACAGAAACAAAACATTTCCCGATTATTTTTTCCCTTCTGCTCTCCCAAAAGGTTGGAAGGAAACGCAGCTTCATAAACTTGGGGTTTCCTGAGTTTTCCTATTTTGATAGCCTTCCTAATGTGCATGTCATGGAGTTTTTCAGGGTAATTTAAAGCACAGATAGTAAGTATCTACTCATGTATAGCTTACCTTGTGGCTTGTATCTCATTTTTTCTGTGCAGTTATCTGACCTTCTTAATCTGTGTTACTGGAAGAAGGTTTGTGCAAAATGCAGGCTTTTATAACAGGAGAGGCCATGACCTATAGTGATTTTTATCTGGAAATAGTGGCTAGAAGGGAAGATGTTTATTTGTTTGAAACTTCCCAGTAAGTTTTTTTTCATTATTTCAATTTTCAGTCCAATTGTTTTGAGTGCCAGGTAAGAAAACGCAATCTTCAGACTGCTCTGATGTTAGTTCGGTGTGTGGGTGCCATAGTGATGAAAATCTGGCTTTCCCCTGGGATGCAGAGGTGATGGTGGAGCCAACGAGGGGCTTGGAGCACTGCAAAGATGTTAGACTTCACACTTCTGTATTGCACTCTCTGACATTTCTGGGTGTCTTGGGTGGAGAAGGCTACAGGCAGCAGTTCAGCCTTGAAGTAGAGGAAATTGTGACTTTTAAACTTTTCTCTGGAGTGGAATAGATTTATCTAGTGAACTGGAGGTCGTAGAGGAATTCCTTGCTGTTCTTACTGCCTTAAATTGAGGAGACGCAGAGAAAAATTTAATAATGTGGGCTGAATGCACTACAGGTGATTGGATGGTCTTGTATATTTACATTTGACTTATTATACTATAGTCATTCTTCTTCGTCTTCTAAAATTAGCAAAGCACAGCACAATTATAATACTTTCATGCTTCAGGATAAGCTTTGCATTTCATTAGTTCATTGGTTCTTATTTATGCTACGTCAGTTCAGGAAGAAAAATGTTAAACTGGAATAACTTGTTTTGAAAGTTCAGTACAAGCGTGTGCTTTCTTCATCTCTAATTTTGAATCTCCCACTTCTTAATGTGAAAGTCTGTTTGCCTTGTCCTCTATGCTAAGTTGTAGACTTCACCATAGAGCAGCATCAAAGCTGTTTATTTGCCTTCAAATACACATATGTATTTGATTAGAAAATTTTAGTTGACACCCCACTAAATCCTCCTTTTTTCTTCCTCCCCCACGCACATATTTTTAGGGCAAGATTTACTGGTAAAAATAGTAACAAGTTAGAGGCACCTTGCTTGAGCCAAGTTAGGCTTTTCGTGTCAGACTGGAGTTTGTGTGTCTCTGTGAGGTGCGGTGGTGTTTGTCACCCAAAGGGCTGTTCCAGGCCAGCGGCACGCTGCCGCTAACAGCTGCTGGCCAACGGCCACTGCCTTACCACGTTACCAGTCGTGGCCTTCAGGGATGGTGAAGCACTGGGGTTTCTAACCCTCTTGTGAAGAAATTTGGTTGGTAATCTGAGGGCAGGTAGCAAGGTGGGTATGTGTCTCTTCTCCCAGGTAACAAGTGATAGAACAAGAAGAAATGGCCTCAAGTTGCACCAGGGGAGGTACGGATTGGATGTCAGGAGAAATTTCTTCACTGAAAGGGTTCTCAGGCAATGGAAGGGGCTGCCTAGGGAGGTGGTTGAGTCACCATCCCTGGAGGTGTTTAAAAGACAGGTAGATGGGGTGTTCAGAGATATGGTTTGGTAGTGGACAGGTATGGTTGGACTTGATGATCTCAAAGGTCTTTTCCAACGGAATGATTTTATGATTCTGTGATTCTTCTCTCTAAACCCTGTCTAGTGTAGGGCTGAAGGCTGCTCCCTGCTCCTCCCTCCCCAGAAAAAGCCTCTCTGGGGCCCTGTCCCACCCTGGATATCACCTTCTGAGGAGACCACTACTGAGTGCAGGTGGCTGTCCGGAGCCCCCGGGCTGTGCCTGCCCACCCGCTTTGGGCTGGCACCGCCAATGGGGCCCGCCCCGCCAATGTGCTCGTCCACCTTCTTGTGTCTCTCCCACCTGGGCTGGACTTGAGCTGTGCTGGTGGGAACGGCGGGCGCGGAAGATGCCCATGTTCCTATGGGAAGGCAGGCTGTGGTGTTTATCTTCCTTGAACACCACTTGAAAGGTAGCCGGCATGGAATGCACGCTCTTTAAAGATCACAGCCTTGTAGTATTCTTAGGGATACTTTGAAAGGCAAAAGAGCGTTCAACTGGGTTAGCGGGCAAATAAACGTATGTGGCCCTGAGGCCTCCTGCGCTGTTTGAGGGTTGTGCTAACATACCCTTCAAACAAAACCAGAAGGATGAGATAGTCAGTAGTCACATTTCTCTTCCTTCTGTGATTTGTCGCAGAAACTGGAGTGAAAAATGAAACACTCGTGTTTCAGACCACTCCTCAGAGTGTGGACATGTACTTTGTCTCAGCATCTTTCCTTGCAGCTGATGTTAATGGAAGTAACCTTTTTCACCATGCATTTTTCTTGTTCACAGGCTTATGTGTGACCTTGTAGTGAAGTCATAAAAGCTTGAATCTTTGCTATCGCAATCCTCGCCATAGCAACATGCGTCATAGCCGTATAATTATTTATTTAATGGGTTTAATTATGAAAACTGGGAAAGGCACTTATGAAAACTGGATCAGGTATGGGGAAAAAAAAAGAAGCACTAGTTTAAAAGTAAAACCAAACCAAAACCAAACAAAAAAACCCCCCAACCAACTAAATAAACAAAAAACCCAAACAAAGCCACTTTCACAATAACCTGAGATAGGAATAAGTTAAGTACTGGAGCCTTTGTTTAAAACTACTTTACTTTCTTCCCTGTCTGCCTTTTCCTCCTTTTTATATATTTTTTTTTCTGCTGTGCAAGAACCATGCAGCTGCTTCAGTGATTCCCCCCCCCCCACCATTTGCAGACCTATAAATACACTTCCTTTGTCATGTTGTTTCCTAAGAGCTTTGCTTCCAGATAGCTTTGCTATTTAAAGTTTTTCATCTTTGAATTTCAAATGATCATGTAAAAAATAATTTAAAATGCTAACAACAAATAATGTTCAGTAGTCTTTAAATTTCAGATTGTCTACAGCTTTCTCACCTCATTTCAGAAATCAATTTTGCTATTGGCAAGCCTTCTCAGAAAGAACTATCTACAGGAATAAAATTTAAGATATTTAAGAACATATAGATACCAGCACACCCTTAAGAGTAGAGAAGCTATGTATTTTTTATAATGAGTGCTATGCTCTGGAGCATTTCTTTATTTATTTTCATCAGTGTATACACCAAAAGCTCCATGATCTGCAGCATCTTGCAGTAGTGTACTGGTGGACTCCTCTCTGATTAATAGTTGTTTTTCCTTAATTCATGAGGGAAGAATGAAATGAGACAAATAACTTCATTGATTCCACTTCAGACATACTGAAATGTTGTGAATCTTTCCATTTAAATCGATAGATACCTCAGCAGCCATAGCAGAAAAATACCTGCACTCCTTGCAAAGATGCCCTTTCCCATGTCCCTGCCTTCAGGCTGCACTGGAGTCTTGAATGGGAGTGGGAGCATCAGAGCAGGTCTTGGCAGCTTAGGATTTTATAGACTGTTCTTGCTATGAGTACATTAAAGGCTGGTTGTGAAATATGACTTGGTGACAGAGCAGTGAATTGTTAATCCAGGATGGAGCTAGAATTTCAAATTTGTGAACTTTTGGCATGGAGGGAAGGGTGGGGTTTTGGAAGAATTTCATTAGTTGGATAGTGATATAAAATGCAAAGACTTCTGATTAACTCAAAAACTAACTTGGAAGAACTTTTCTGTTGAAGTTACTTGAGTCAGAAGCCTTCATTAGTGAATATTCCTGCTCAGGCCTGATGCATGGAAGCAGAATTTCCTTTTTTGTTGTGTGTGTTTGGTTTTGGTTTTTTGCAATGCTGAAATGTGAAACCTTTCCTGTTGGCATGCTGGCTGACTTTACTTCTTTGGTAGTCTCTTTCTCACTCTGTAGGAACTGGAGGCATCTACTTGCTGCCTGTGGAGAGCTTTGTGGGACATAATATTTTTTTCCTTGGAAAATTACTTGTTTGTTTTTAATTTCACAGATGTGATGCGAGACTGTGTATAGGACCCACAGACTGATAACAGTATGTTGGGAGAAAAGTCTTTCTTTATTTGCTCCATCTGTTTTCTTCCTGTTGTATCTTCTTGGCTGCACATGAAATTCTGCATTTTGGAATTGCCATGCTTATGAGAGAGTGCCTTAGTCTTGGGAGTTGTCCTGTGGCATCACTCTTTATAATAGGAATCATCAAAACCTTCTCAGATTAAAAACAGGCAAAGAAAAAAGAAAAAAGAATAGAGTTCTAAAAGTAGACTGTGGGCTGGTGAATACTCACTGACCCAAATGTCTGCAAATCACCTGAGGATCACTTCACTTGTCCCTGGGCTGCAATAGTGGAGCCTTGTAAGTATGGTTCTGGAGCTTTGTGAGGTTCCCAGATAGACTTGGTGGTGCTCCAACAAAGCATAGTTTTATATTTGTAATTAATCTTTACCCTGCATTGAATCCAAGCATAAAATTAACATTCACAATATTATGTAAGTTTTTCTAGGCCTTCAAAGAAAAAGCTGTACCAAGTTAAAAGTACTACTGCAAAGGTATGCAGAAGTGTGTACAAACTTGTAATGGTTGTCTCTCTCTGCAGCTGTTCTGGCTTAAACTGATACTGTCTCCCTAAGTCAAGCATCCAAAAACTTGAAGAAAAATTGAAGTGGAAAGTCTTCAATGAAAATAACAGGAGAGCTCCCACTTGAAATCACTACACTATATCGTCAAATTGGATAAAAAGCTATCTAGCATCTTCCACAGCATGTTGTGGGTGTTGCCACTGTTGCTGAGGAACTCAGGACATCTTGTTGGTGGCTGGCTGGTATCTTCAGTGGGTGCTTCTCTATTAGGTTGAACTTACCAGGGCTCAAAAACTTCTTATTTGAGTCTACTGCAGCCTTTGCATTTGAAAGGGAAGGTGAAGTTCTGAAAGTGTCCTTTCTCCGTAGACTTCTCCTCCTTTTTCTAGAGCAAAGCGGCCCTTCTGTAAGTCTGTCACCATCCAGAGTTTGTAGTTGTGGTGGAGGAATGTGTGTGCATGTGTTTTTATCGTTAGCAGAAATGTAGCACATCCACAATGGAGCTTTTTGCTGTCTTGTTGAATGACATTTTAAGAAAAAATGGTTTCGTAGAACAAGATATGCAGACGGACTTCTTTCTGTGCTGTTGCTTATCTCTGCTAGATTCCTCTTCTCTTGACTTGATGAATGTTTCTCCTTCAGACAGAAGCTTTTGTTCTTATTTTGGGCTCTTGAGTATAGAAGCTTGGAGAGTAGCTGGCCTGCAACAGCAAAAAAGTTATGCTGGGGAGGAGAGGTGGTTTACTGGGAGCTTCAGAAGTGAACCTACACCTGGTGGGAAGGGAGTGGCAGGAATAACTTGCACCTAAGAAAACAAAAAACCCCCAAAAGGAATAGGAGAACTTTGTAATGTTACCATCTCTTCCATCTCCCTAAGGCAAGGTCACTGCATTCACCCTTTGCTTCCATAAAGCTTTCACTTGGTGTAGGAACCTTTAGCTTTATAATCCAGAAACTACTGAAGAAAAAACTGTTTCTTCCACTGCAGTTTTTATCTTTTTTTTTGCCTGTATATTGACGATTAAACTGTATTTCTTCAGAGGAAGATCAGATGTTCTTTTAATGTTGCAGCAAAACTGTACCACTTAACCATGTTTCGATGCATAATGTAATCAGCTTGATTGCTTTTTAATATGTCATTCAGACCTACAGTTGCTGTCAGCTGGGCTGAATCTGTTCTCTTGGAGAATTTCAGTAATACTTTCTGGTGGATCACAGCACCTGATGGTAACGTGGGGTTTTTTCAGGGATAAATCTATGTCCCAGGGGTAAGTGGTGACCTCACAGGGGAAAGCTGAAGCAAGTTGTGGAGAAGGTGCTGGCTTCTTGGTCTTCCCCTACTTTTGCAGTGGGGAGGGAAGTGCTGAATGGAGTTAAGGCTCTCTGTGCCTTGTGCACTGGTGTATGATAGGTGTAAATGATGCTGGGTACATACCTTCCAGCTTTTCTCAGGTGGAGAAGCTGAGGAGGGTGGAGTGGCAGCCTGGAAGCTGTGCTACTGAGAAGTCTTCCTTCTTGGATGTTAGTTGTGTGTGGCTCACTGTGGTTTGATCACTGCAAAACTAGTACTGAGCTGTAACAGTTTTGAATGCTGGACTGTTTATTTGTGAATCACAGTGCTAGGCTGCATTAAGAGACAGGGTTTTCCTTTTTCAGTGTTTTGTTCTTCTTATTGACAGTACAGGTGTGAAAATAAGGCATGCATGTGACTGTGAGGTTGTGGTCTTTTTTTTCCTTCCCCATCTGAGTATGGTAGCATGTTTGCTTTAATATGAATATGATCTCACTAAAATACCAGTGGGTCAAATTTGGAGCCTTTTAATATTATGCATTCTTGATTGACTGTGAGCTAGACAGATCTGTGTTAATTAAGATTTTAAGTTTTCTTGTTGGTATGTGCTGGTCCTAGAAGATACAGGTGCTTCCATTTCTCCTTCATTAAAAAGAACTATAATAATAATTCAAAAAAAAGCCGATGTGGGTTCTGCAAGTGACATAGATAAGAAATTATATTTGGCATTTTGATGTGTTTGCTTGCTGAAGCATACTATTAAAACTTAGGCATTCAGAGATGATTCTCTTAACAGCAATGTGCCTAGTTTCAAGCTTCTGCGGCAAAATGCTTGGCTGCAGCCTGAATGAGTTAAAAGTGGTGAGTAGCTGTTTTATGTAGACTAGGAAAAAAAAAATCTGACATAATGAAGTACTTGTGAAGTGTCTTTAAGGAAAAAAAAGTTCTCTATGTGGCAGTGTGAGAAAGGATTAAATCTGAGACAGCCAGTAATCCCTCTCTCCTCTTTTTAAAGAAAGAAGGTTTGCCGAGTAACACTGGAGAAAAGAATAAATATCACTGATTAGAAAGGCTTAAAGATAAGAGAAAGAATATTGATTAAAACAAGTTTAATAGCTCATCTCTTCATACTGATTCTGCACTGCAAATGACTTTATCTTGTGTGACATGTAGATACTGTTTTTTCATTGTCATGTCTGCTTCTTTGGTCTTTCCTCCTCCCCTCTTTTCTCCGTAGAAAACTTCTTGGCGAGGCTATCGATGCAAATTTGACCTTTAAGTTTTTGACTGAACAGCTCGTGTATCAGGAAATCGCTCAGAATGTGCAAGATAATTTATTGCAGGAATTCAGTGCGTTTTATCACTCTTTTAAACTTTTAAAAGTCCACCTCTTTAATCTTACCCTTTACAATGAAGAAGCTGTGCTTGTCGAGTGTCCTTGCGAGGTGCTCGATCATGTGGCTGGTGCACCTTGACGTGCGTGCTGTGGTGAGGCTGAGGAGGCTGGGTCTGGTTGCCTTGTAAATACTTTATTTTTTGAACAGTGACAGCTACCCAGCAGGGAGGGGGGATGTCCGTCTGTCTGGTTTTCTGTTTTGCACCATGTTGTGGCCTGTGTTGGGTGGCACAGCAGGTGCAGGTGTCGATAACGCTCCGGCGCTGGTCCTGCCTGAGCGAGCGGGTTTCTTGCTCAGCTGCCTCCTGGCAGCGGAGGGGGCTGAGCGCAGGGTGCAACCCCCTCCATTTTCTCTCTCTGTCCCCTGACTATTGCTTCTGTGGCTGTATTAATATGGAGCAGCTGAAGTCACTGGGTTGGCTGTGGGCCAGCCTGTGCTGTATGTGCAGCTTCTGTGAAGACCACTCTAACGTGCAGAGCAGTGATGTGAGTCAGATAAAGAGAGGGGCAGAGCCGAGGGAAAGGTATGTCTTGTCTTTCTGTCCTGCTGTCTTCAGCATATCCAAATCCTGCTCATATGCTTGACGTTTCCTTTCTTCCCCTTACTAGCCTCCCTTTCTATCCCACTGGGATAAATTTACTTTCTGGTTAGACAAACCAACGCTGTTTTGTAAGCTAATGGTCTGTCTCCATAAGTCATTAAGCATCCGCCTTTCATTGATGAAAGTCTTGTTCAACAGACTTGGCGTTTAAGGGCAGTAGAATCTCTCTGTGAAACAAAGGGCAGGTGTGTAGCTATAAGCGTATCACAGGAGTGACATTTTTTAAAATCGTAGCAGGAGTTCCTTTGCACATCACAGCTACTGCTAAAACAAATGGAAGTGACAGCTCAGTTCACCTTGAAAGTTTTTGTATTTACTTTTTCTTTTGGAAGAAGTCAAGCTTTTGCAGTCAGGCTTTTTGCCTAAAATATTGTAGAGGTTACTAAACTGTGGTGAAAAAATCATGTGAAAACTGAAGTCATCTTGACAGGGATTTTGTGTAATAATTTGCATAATGTGTGTCATAATTTGAAGCCTAGATCTTAGTATTTATCTTTGCTTGTAATCTCAGTGGCTTTTTACGTCTGGTGAGACACTTAACTGGATTTACTATGGTGTTTAATATGCTTTTCCTTGAAACAATGTTGCTCAACTTTTAGAGAAAGTTCCTTGTAATCTTTTTATGAGCTCTCCTCAAGAACTATAATAAAAGGGAGAATGTTTGAAAACATACTACAGAAAGCTAACGATAAAACGCTAATGGGTTATACTTCCTTAAAACATTTAACTTGGAGGGGAAAAAAATCCTGTCGGGAGTTTGCTAACTATCTAGATTCTCATAACTATCTGAAAAACCCTATTAAGCAATTGAAATACAGTCTTTGGGATTAAAGTAATTTAAACTTGTGTGATACCACAGGGATTTGTGTTTAAATCTGTGACTACTAGTTTACCAAGGCTGTTGCAAAATACTTTGTTTCTTCCCAGTGCATTAGACAGATGTATCTGGCAAGTGGCTCACTCTGCACTTTTAAGAAAAACCCTCTGACAGGCAAAGAGAAAAGAGGAAGGAAAGTGTGTTTTGGAGATGTCCTACACACTTTGTCTCTCTCCTTGTGAAGATGAGACTTTTTTTCCCCTCATGTGGCACCTGGATTAAAGAAACAACTGTGAGATAATATATTGTCCAGAGATACCCGATGTTCACTCCACAAGTGAGGAAAGGTAAAACTAACCTTGGCTGCTCTCACATTCCAGGTACTGGCATTCTCATACTGAAAATAAACTTAACTATTGCACTGTTTCTGCTTTCAGGAGTAATCATACTGACTTTGCTTTAGAGGAGGAACTTTGCTCTGACCACACCTTCAAATTCCCCCAACAAATTACATAGCAGTAACACTCATGCGAAAGGCTGTGTGGGGATTTGTTGTGTGGTCTTGTTTTTTTGGTTTTCAGCTGTAGGCTTTTGGATATGTGCTTTTAAGGCTGGGATCTGAGATACTACTTGATTTGTGTAAATTTCTGTATCTTATACGTGCAGTTTTTACCTGTAACTGCCTTTTTTACTATAAGGCTTGAACAAACACTTTCCTCTGTCTTCGTTTAACTATCCAGTTAAAAGCATAGGAGAATAATTTGAAAAGTATGTTCTGAGCAGCAGGTCTCAATAACAGTCCATATGAAACATAACTAGGCTTTCTTATTCAGGTATCAGGATCTGATAGTGATTTAAATCTGTAGAGAAGTGAAGTAGTTTCTGGTCACTTATTTCAATGTGAATTAGTCTTTCTGTGTGCCTAATAAAAAGAAATAAAGAGTATTAAATGGCAAAATAAAGATGGCAGGGCATTTCACCGTCTCAGTTTGGCAAACAACATAGCATAAAACTGAGTGTTTGAGCTCTCTTGTGTTTTTAAATATTTTCTGTGTGCATACTTCTCTTTGTGGATATATTTTTTTTTTATAATAGTTCTTAAGAGTACCAGCAGTAATTCTTATGCTTTATTGCAAATAGTCTATGTACTCTTGGCATGAATCCCAACCTCATTGCTTTACCCCAATATGGATTTGTCATGAACAAAATTTTCTGTTTGAGCTCTGCTCTTATCTGTAGTTCTTAAATTAATTATTTGTACCTTTCAGATTATAATTTCCTGTTAAAACACTTAAATAATTCCTCTTGTAGTATTTCTTCTCATTCTTTCATGGTCTAAAGACAAAGGAGACATGATGCATGACAGGAGTTGGTGCTTTCTCTTCAGGAACCAAGGCTTTCCCCTAATATTGACTCCTTTCTGTTGTTTGATCTACAAACTTGGTTTTATTCCACGTTAACGGCATTACAGTCTTTCCTAATGCATCCCTAGTAAATAAGATGTAAATAAGTGTGTTTCATAGCAATTGAAGTCAGTCAGTTGGCCAGTACCATGACAGCTGAGAAGTACCTGTTCAAACGCAAGAGTTGTTACAGTTTGGACCCTGTGTGTCACCTTTTGTTGTCACTGTTGATATTCCACACGTGCAAACCCAAAGCCGATATGGCAGCTGGAGTTTTGCCTGGTGGTTTTTTGGTTTGGTTTTTTTTTGGTGGGTTTTTTTGATTGTTTGTTTTGGTTTGTTTTTTGTTTTTTTTTACTTCTGAAAAGCTCAGAGCTTAGTTTATTCTTGGAGCTACTGCTGTTTGTGTGGAGCTGCTGGATGTCTAAAAATGGACCAAGTTTGTGGTAAAAGCAGTAGCCTATAATCAGAATTTTGGAATTCACAGGTGTGGATTCAAATATGTCTTTGTAATTGCCATGCTACTTTTGAATCTGCAGGTGATAGCAAGAATAGGCTTGCATTCAGAGGATATGATGTGACGCAAAAGAGAGAGAAAAGTGTGTAAAACAGTTGCTTGAATGTTTTTTGCATGTCTGCCCTATGAAGAGCCATCTACACTTTACCATATGTATGGAACTTGTTCAAATTAGTAAAGCTTCTTTTTGGGTAATCCATCTGTGGAGCTGCTGGTTGCGCTGCACAGAAGAGGAGAGGGGTTCTAAAAACTCAAATGGCAAAACACCTTTTTTAAATTTTTTTTTTTACTTATGCAGTTAATCCAACCTCTTGTTATCATAACAAGAAATGTTTTCTGTGTTTACCAAAAAGAGGATACATAACTTTGTATGTGGCTTAATTTTTAACTCCTTGAACTATTCTTGGTTTTATCAAGACCAAGACTGTAACTGGAAAAAAAGGAATATGACACTCTGCTGTCACATCCTGTAGTAAGCCTCAGCAGCATTGAATCAGTCAGTGTAAATCTGATTGTCTTGATTAGTTCTTCACCATTTTTAGAGCCCCCCCCCCCCCCTCCAGAGACTGTCTCCTTCATTTAAATTCTTTGTCTGTTACCATTTAGTCTGAGGAAAACAGTCATCGTTATTAACATGAAACTGAGATTATTTTGATTTCATTCTTCAGAAAGAATTCACATTTCTTTCTAACAGAACACTAGTGTGAAAACTTACTCTTTAAAACAAAGTAGTTGGGTTTTTTTGTTTGGTTGGTTTTTTTGATTTTTTTTTTTTTTTTTTGCATTGCAATTTCAGCTGAACCTTGAATCAAAGTCACACAGAATCACAGAATGTTAGGGATTGGAAGGGACCTCCAAATATCATCTAGTCCATTCAGTTCAGTCTACGTCAGCTTTAGTCCGTGAAACTTAGTCTCCTTTTTTTTCCCTGAATAGTTGGGACATTGTGATCAATTTTTCTATGACTTAGTATTCTAATAATAATGGTAGTAATGAAGAGATGATGAATTGAGGCAGTTGCCAAAAGTAGCAGTGAGTTTCTTCTGTAAATGACAGTCACAGCACCAAAGTACACCAAGAACAATCGTAGTCCAAAAGAAACACATCAGTAACTGTTCAGCACTGCATCTTGATGGCATCTTTTGGTTTTTGTAATGGAGGAAGTGTTGTCAGCATCTTATTGGACCAATCTTATTAACCCATTTTTGCAAATTGGTAGCAGAAGACTTCTAAGATTCCTTTGTTGACTCTGAGATGTAGGACACAGCTAATTTGCAAGCTTCTTCATTTGAAGCTTCTTCATTAGAGATAATGCATAATCATGGTTAATGACAGTATTTATTATAATAGTATATAGTCTGGAGCTGCATCAAATAGTGATTTGTTACTCAGTTCTGCTGAATAACTAGGTTGTTCCAGTAATCGCCCTGTCCCTGGTTATTTCTTGCAAGAACACCTTGTGTTGGAATACTTCTGTCTGGCTTGTCTTATGGGCACTGATACAGCCTGGATAACCCGGTCCTTTCTTGGACACACGCAATGCCAAGATGATGCAAACCGTCACCCTGGTTCCTGACTCCTCCTCAAAACAATTCAGTTGTTGAAAATTTTCTAGAGTGAGCCATGCCAGGAAATAGGACAAATCTTAAAGAGTTCAGCCGTTCTGTCTTGCAGCATCTGTAAAGTTGAGGCAACATTTTCTTCCTTATTTTCCTTTATGGAGGATGTATATTATCTCCAAGCAAGACTAACCTGAGGCTTGTGTGACTCGGTAATCGCGAAACTTACTGTGCAGAATTTAGCCACCTCTTTTTCTATACACGCCCAATCATTACTAGTATTTTGGTCAGTTTACACAATTATCCTATGTAGATAAAACAAATTACTTTTTATAAGTATAACTTAATAAGCATTTACACAATATGGTGTAGCTTAGATGACCCTTAATCACTTGTGATTCAACTTCTTGCATGAGCAAATTTGGCAGTACTTATTTTATGGAAAACACAGAAATGAAACTTTAAAATTAGACTGTATGTTAACACAACTGCATAATTCAGACAACTGTGTGTCATATTGAGCAATGTCGGGAGGACAGTTGATTGCAGGAAGTCTAAAAATACTTTGTATAAGTTCATTGCCTCATACACACTTGAAGTGGCTGGAAATTCAAATGTATGCTTGATAATGTCCTACAGCTTGCAACTCCAGGATTTGGAACAGAGAGCCTCTATAGAAAAAGTAGTGAAGCTCTGAATTTGCATTTAGAATAAGGTACTTAAGCAGTCAACTGTCTCATCCTGTGCAAAGTTACTACAGTTTCTCTTTCCACTTGTAAACATCTGGCATTGTGATAATTCTCTAGATCACCTCGGAAAAACAACAGGACATTACACTTGCAGGAAATCGATTGTTGTTCTCAGTCTCCTTTCAAAATACACATCTGCAAGCGCCTGTGCACCCATGCGCAGCTGTTGGGAGAGGAGATCCTCGAAGGAGGAGCAAGAGTTGTTTGCTCTATGATCAGGTATAAATGAGAGCCAAAGAAATACAGCTGTCTTTCCATTTTACAACAGATTCATGAAGACAAAGTATCAAAGATACTGCTCTGGCAGAGGGGTTGGACTAGATGTTCTTTCAGGGTCCCTTCCAATCCCTAACATCTGTGATTCTGTGAAAGATGTAGCCACACTCAGTCTCTACAGAGAGCTCTCCTAAAGATGGCCTTTGAAAACTGCGTCCCCAGAAGTGTGTTCAGTGGGTGGTAAGGTGTGTGCTGCAGCACATCTCCCTCCAGAGCAGGAGAGGGCACAAAGCTGGTCCTGTGTAGGCCGGGCATTGCACAAATACACGTGGTGTATTACTGCTTGGTAATGCTCAGTTATTTCATCAGGTCTTTCTTGGGGCTGATTTGGGGAGGTTTTGCCTCCTCTTGCAGGTCTCTTTCTTCCATGATACTTTGCACCTGGAACAGCTTACCCGTACATATGTCTTGTCTCGTTCCATGCGTGCGTTTTAGTACTTCCCCCTCTTCCACAAAACCCACTGTACTTTGTGAAATATTTCACAAAGTGTGCTTTTAATCAAGCTAAATTAATGAGACTCTTCTGTTTTGCTTTTTGACTATAAATTTATACCGTAAAATCTTACATAGTTTCAATTCATATGTTAATGAAGGACTACTTGGTAGTCTTGGAACAATGGTTGAAATTACTGTCTTACCAAATGTCGGTAATTTATAATTGTAAAATCATGTCGTTTCTAATGAATGCATACCATATCTCTATATGTAATAATGGGTAACAGAAATTAGGGGCAGGAGGCAGAGTCCAAAAAAAGATGTTATCCTTTATTTTCAGACCTGAATCTGCACTACAGAGATTAGAAGATATCACAGGTTGCTTATTAGCAACATCTTAGGTCTAGGGTTCATTCTGCTGCAGCTCTGTTGCCTCTGAAGACTTGTCTAGGCCAGCTTTTTATTTTGACTATTAGTAAGACAACGCCCTGGAGCTTGTTACTTTTCAGCTGGTCTGTCCCCTGATAATGGTTTGTTCACTGCTTGCCTGTCTGAGAGAGTTGGTCGGGGAATAATATCAGTAGAAGTGATCAGGCTGCCTTGCACTGAGCTGTTTGAATACAGTGTGTTTATCAGCCTATATATATATGTGTGTGTGTATCTTGTCTAGTGCTGTTCATTTAGGTTTTTTCAGTATACTAGGCAGGAACTGCAAGGGCAGGCTGAGATACGCCTTTTTACAGACGTGGTGTTGGCGGTGCCATACAGCATATATGTTGAGGTTTGTGGTTCTGAACTCTATCCATTGTAAATCCTGTAGGTGAGGCTTGAAAGCATGCTGGCCTAAGGAGCACCTGCACTTTCCCAGGACAGACTCTTTTAAATATGCAAAATTACAAAAACACCCAAACAACCCCAATCCCATACGTAATGTGGTCAAATGTCCATCTCCAGAAGCATTTTCTCATCTTTAAAGTTTTCTGTGGGTGTAAGTTCCAGTACAGCTTCACACTCTGCTTCATCATAATGGAGTCAGAAATAAATTACTGTCAGGTGGGAAGATATTTCTTAAAACCTTCTTTCAACATTTGTGCCTATTGCAATGGCTTGGTTAGAAGTGTGGAGCAATCCGTAGGTTCTGACCAACAAGAAATGTGTCAGAAATGACATGTTTTTATGACCCAAAATGACTTGTCAGGTATGATCTGAGATAGTAATTTTTTGATATATGGCAGTAACTGGAAAATCCTTTTAAATTATTTTTAAAACTGCAGTTTGCAAATCCCTGTTTCCTGCTCATCCTGTGCTGCAAATCAGTTTCATGTCTTTCACTCTTATCCATTCACGGGTTGCTTACCTGTTTGTGCAGTTTTAACTTGTAGAATACCTTGCAGTAGGAAAAGTATTTTAGGAGATCAATAAAAATAAACAAATTCAGGAATTGCATGAGTCTGTTACTTAATTTCTATCAAAAAGATGACTGTTACTTAGCTTAGTCTTAGTCTGTTCTGAATGATAGGCCACCTGCATGAGTGAATTCTTACCTACTGTTCTTCCCCTCTCCCTCCCCATTCCAAATCCTCAAGAAAAATGAACAGAAGGGTGAGTAATGACACCTCGCTGGAATTCAACAGTCGTTTTCTAATTTTTAACAATACCTTAGAAAATGTAAATGAATAGGAAGAATTGCTAAAGGTACAGGCTAAATTTTGCATTTGTGTAGAAAGTGTCGACTTCCTAATAAAAAATAGGAAAAATCCACACCTCTGAACTTGATATGTTCAATAAACTTTTTTTTTTTTCCAGGACAACTTATTTTTATTTTTGTGTTTTATCCTCTGAGCACTCTTGGTGATTCACTGTTGTTTTACCATTATGAACAACTACTTGGATATTTGTATGATGCTCAGACTGGGTTTAGTCAGCAGTATAGTGTGCTTGTTTGCGAGCGTGTGCCTTCCTGCTGTGAATAACAAAAACGATGGTGGGAAAATAATGGTACCACTGATAAATGAGTGACAGAAACCCAATAACATCTGCACACTGCTATTAGAAATGAATTCTTGCATCTTAATGTAGCTGTGCTTTACGTGACTCTCCTACCTGGGCTTAGAATTACTTTAATCTAAATGGCAATTTTATAGAACATCAGACAGAGGCATTAAGCAAACTTGGGATACACATGCTAAAACAAATTTCATATGAAGTTGATCTCTTTTTGGTATTTTTTCCACACTGAGAGTGCAACTCAGATTTTTTTTATTATTTTTTTTTTTTAATTTTTTTTTTACTTTTTATTTAATTAGCGTTTTGGATTCCCTATGGAAACTAACATAATAACATCAGGAATCTTATTACAGATAGACCAACCAATGAATGTCAAAAGTTTTAGATTGCCTAACATCTTCCATTATAGTATTGTCTTAGTTAAATCATGTTTTAACTGGTTGTGCTAATGACTTTTTGTCCTGGATATCTGTCATAAGCTGACTGTGTGTGAGAAAAAGAGTTAAAATGAGATAATTACTGGTTTGTTTAAGGAAGATGTCCTTCCCTGTCCTCTTCCCCCTATTAAATTCTTTCAGTAGCAAGGCTGAGAGACTCTGAGAGGCATTTCAGTATTTTTCCATGTGAACTTTTTGTGGGGGGTGGGAAGGACCATCTTGATTTCAGAAGGCTTTTGGAATATGGTTCAAATTTGGAAACAATGTTAAGTTGCTGGGTGGGACATAATTACATATTTAGGTCTATTGAAGGTGCAGAAGATTAAAACCAGACACTTGTGCATTGCCAGTGTTTCATACTTACAGAGACTACGTTGTTCTTCCTAGGTAGATTTAAGTGCTGTGTTAGTGGCAGAATAATAATACTGGTTTTAATGTCAATTATTGATAGTTTAGATGGAGTAAAACATTATTAGAGATTTTTTTCCTGCTCTTAGTTCTTTTCAAAGTTAAGTCAAATGTATTTTCCATCCTCTCCTTTGTCTTGTCTCCCTTTTATCAGTGCACTTTTTTTACGGAATAGTAGAAGTAGTGATGCTGATTTCTAGCTAAAGTTTTGATTTTGTGCATTTTTTAAACTGTATTAACAATATAACTTGTAAGTGGGGAGAGATCAGGTTGTGCAGTAGGTTGTCTACCTGCCTAGCTGGTTCAGTTGTATTCCGTTTGGGGTGTCTCACAGACCATTCAAAATTGCTTTGTAAGCAGTAAGTGATTTTATTGTTTCCAGAAAGCTCTTGCTCAGTAGATGGCCTTTCAAATGGCAAAGGATTCAAAGGTCTTTACTTCTGCAAGCCGTCCTTTGGCTTGTGCATTTGTGGTAAAAAGAAAACTTCAAAACAGTCAACAGGTCCAATGTTTCACAGTTGCTTGAATGTTTATGTATTCACAGAGCTACTGAGAATGGAAGGGACCTCTGGAGATACATGCCGACTCCCTTGCTCAGAGTAACAGCGGGTTGCTCAGGGCCATGTCCAGTTGGGTTTTGAGCACCTCCAAGAATGGAGACCTCTGGGTGACCTGCTCCAGTGTTCAGTCATCTTCACAATAAAAAGGCTTTTATTATGTTTAAATTGAATTTCTTGTGTTTCAATTTGTGCCCATTGTCTCTTGTCCTTTTAGTGGGTACAGCTGAGAAGAGTTGAACTCTGTTGTCTTTACTTCCACCCACCAGGTATTTTTATGCACGGATAAGGTCCTTTTCTTCTCTAGGCTAAATATTCTCAGCTCTCTCAGCCTCTCCTCACATGAAGGATGCTCCAGGCCCTTAATTATCTCTCCAGCCTTTCCCTGGACCTTTTCTATCATGTCCCTGTCTCTTTTGCAGAGCCCAGAACTGGACACACATCTCCAGATTGTGTCTCACCACACTGAGTACAGAGGAAGGATTGCCTCTGTTGACACGCTGGCAATACTCTCCCTAATTCAGCACAGGAAGCTGGTGGCTGTGAGGACACTTTGCTGGCTTATGGTCAGCTTGTCTACCAGGGCCTTCCCTGCAAAGCTGCTGTCTAGCTGGCTGTCCCCCAGCCTGCACTGATGTCTGGTGTTGTTCCTCCCACATGTAGGACTTTGTATTTCCCTTTGGACTTCATGCAGTTCTCTTTGGCCTATTTTTCCAGCCTGTTGAGGTCCCTCTGAGTGCCGGCACAGCGACCTGGTGTATTAATTGCTCCTCTTAGTTTTGTATTATCTGCAAACGTGCTGAAGGTGTATCCTGTCCCATCATTAGTGTCCCCCACCCATTCAATCAAAAGTATTGACCCTAGTATTGATGCCTAAGGTACACCTCCAGTAACTGACCCCTCCCTGGACTTCATGCTCCTCATTGCAAGCCTCTGAGCCTGGAGGTTCAGCCACTCTTCAGTCCACATTTCTGTCTGCTTGTCTAGCCCGTATTTCACTGGGTTTGTCTATGAGGATGTCTTGGGAGAGAGTGCTGAAAGCCTTCCTGAAGTCAAAATAATTAAAATTCACTGCTTGCTCATAATCCTCTAAACCAGTTGTTTTGTCAGGTTGGTCAGGTGTGATTTTCCTTTCATAAATCTGTGCGGACTACTCTGGATCATAGTATTGTCCTTCATTTATTTGGAAGTTTGAGAAATCAAAAGTGTTCACTCAGTATCAGTGTAATCAAGTCTGGGTGAGAGAATCAGCATGACCCAGTTTTCTCTTCTGTTCTGGAGGATTCATACACATTTGGGTGGCAGGGGTAAGTTATTTGTAAGTCTGTATTTTCGCATTTGAAGATGGAGAGCTATTTGCCGTCGCTTGGGGTGTGCAAAGATGACATCCTATGAAAATGTGAAGTTATTGAACTGCTTGGATTGAGTATGTTTGTGGAAAAGCAGAGGAGAAAATGTTGATGATTTTTAAAATATGATATGTTTTATCTGGAATGTCAAAGTCCACAAGGTTACCTTTTGGTATCTGCTCTCTAAAAAAGGAGATTGCTCAGCAAGGCAAGAGTCCCGAGTCAGATCCTGGCTTCAGCTGGGCCGACTGAGTCACTTCATAAGCCAGTTAATTTTGGATAAGAAGATCAAAAGGCTTTTTTTCCCCCAAGATTGCCATGTTGGTTTTCCCTTTTTATGTTCCCATTTTAAATGAGTATCCTGGCAGTGGACTGAAATGCTTTCAGAAAAGTTTGGGGATACTTGGTCCAGCAAAATGGGCTGATAAGCAGCAACAGAGCTGTAAAGGCCTAAAGCTGCTTCATATTATTTGTGTGTGTGTGTTTGAGTTTTGTTTTCTGTCTTTTTGATTGGGTTTTTTATTTTGAGATTCTTGCTTTTTACAGGTTGTGTCAAGTTTTAGATGTTTCTGTGTATTTCCAGTCCAACAAGATTATAGCCTTATGTACTCATCTGGTCTCCTTTATTGAATTTCCCTTCCCTTTCCTTCATGTTATTAAAAACAGCTAATGGTAAAAGAGAAAGTGGTTTAGGTTAGGGAGACTTGTTTGAGAGTCCCCACTCAAGTGCGTAGCTTTAAAAGATGTGTGTAGCCTTTAAAAAAAAAATAATCACATTGTTAATTATGTATTAATGTCTGTGCTTCTGCTTGTGTGTTTTTTCTTGCATTGAAAGGAGATACATTGAAGTTCTGGTAGCACTAATATTTTCAAGTGCTTTGGGAAAAGTGTAAAAGGTCAAGCCAGTGTGATAAGGTAGTGCTGATTTAACTTGCATGTCTTGGATTTTTTTGCCTATGAATCTTGCACTTCTTTGGGCAAGGTGCTTAATCTCTTGTAGAAAATGCTGATACTGGAGGGGGTTGTAGAAAATGCTGATACTGGAGGGGGTTGTTTTGTTTGTCTTTCGAGCTGTGTAATGTGGCTAGCTTTTTTTTTAACTGTGTACACAACAACTGGATCTATATGTCACCTATAAAGGCATCAGAACTCAGGGCTATTTTTTTCTCTTGCAACCAAAGAACAAAATACAGACTCAGTGTAGTTTTACTATTTGGATTTTCTCCTTAGGTTCATATCTGTCAAATACAACAAGTTTTATTTGTATGTGTGTTATATTACTTTGAGGTTGAATGCTTCTTGCTTTGGTAAATGAATGGCATTAATTACTGTATATTTTTATATGGGTAACAGTAAAGCAGCCGGTGTGCTATACTTTGTGAGCTCCATTTGATGATAACTGTGGAGTCTTGTGTTTCAGAAAAGACAACTACTGATGTTCTGTGAAGAACATGATTTTCCAATGTGAAATTTATTAACTGTAAACATAGAAATTTTTATAAGCAAACTTCATGTTCTCCATAAAGGAGCTGTTGTACTCTGTGATTGAGCATAGAACATCCGTAAAATTTAAAAATGGAGCATGGCTCATAACTTACTGGATAAAAGTGACATTAGTTTCAGGACTGGAGCTATCAATGTTTTCTGTACCATTGTGACAGTACTTAGTTTACATTTTTTTTTATCCGGTGAGGTGGAAACTCTTCAGAGTTTTGGTTTCTGTGCGTGGCAGTCATCTAGCTGTAGGAGTGATAGCAGATTAGCATGATTGATACTGCATGTCAGGAGACTGGCATAATGGGCTACCATTGAGACTGCGTTGTGAAACCACACATGGATGAGGTAATCTTATTAGATGATTAAAACCTTCATTGAGTCTACCAGATTGCAGAGCTTTCAGTGGTGTTGCTGGAACTGATGCTAAATGAGTGTAGTGCTCTCCTTGGAGAAAATGAAATGGAGATCTTGCTGGGTTTTTCTCCTGGATAAAAGTTGCATCAGCTGGAGGCTGATGAAGGATGTTCCATCTTTCTGTGTTTTAAAGTAAGATTCTGGATGATGGTGTCATTTTGTTTTAAAGTCAGTGTTAGGCTTGTGGTAGTTTGCTGTTTGCTTTGCTGTTCTTTATTAAATTCTGTAGTATAGTGTTAAAAAGATGTATTTCTGCTTTGTGTAACTACTTATGTCCCTACAGCAAGGGGGAATATCAGTGTGTATCTCATTTCTGGTTTTATAAAGTAACTGTTTTTTTCTGATGGTTGGCTTTGTCTTGACCTAGGGCGAGGTGTATAGTGTAAGTGGCACTCTTCACCTTCTTGTCTGTCCTGTTTACAAATAGTGTGGTGGGCAGCACGTGCTCATACTAGAACTTGTGATACTCAGAAATCGTATCTGACTTGGTCAAATGCTGCTTGTTTTAAGGAGCTCATTGAAAAACTCTGAATTTTAAATGAAAAGTAGTGTTCTTAACTAGTTGTATACTTGGGCTCTGTTTTTGCTAGCAAACTAAAATGAAAAGCAAATGTTTCCTATTCTGGGACTCCAGTGTTACAGTATTTATAATGTAGGGATTACTAGAACAGAATTTTGGAAGGTCAGGCCTACTATTCTGAGACTGACAGTAACTACTGTTGCTGTATAGTCATATTTTTTCTGAATTAAAGAATAGCCCATTTTATCTGTTGGGGAGAGGGGAACAAACAGAAGAAACATTTCTAATTTACACTGCATGTTATGAGCAGTTTACCCATTTCTGTTTCTTCAAGAAAGTACTGTATGATATTAATAAGCACGTGTGCACATCCAGTGAGACAAAAGCACAAATACTCTCTTGTTTTGGGAAGGGAACCCCAGTGATGTAATATCTTCTGAACTCTGTCAAATGTGTTCTATTTATTCAGCAGTTCTGCAAGGAAGTGATCTTTGTCTAAGAGCTATTTAGGATTTGGTGTCAAAAAAAAAAAAAAACCCAACCCAACAACAACAACACAAAAAAACCCAACAAAAAAAACCCCTACCCCAAAACCTCCAAACAACAAACAACCAAAAATCCAACCCAAAACCCACAAGAACAACCTGTTCTAGCATGTGAAGAAGTATGCGCACTGTGAGGAAAATGTTCTTTCATATGTATTTGAAAAAAATAAAAATAAAAACTCGCACAAGTTTCTAATGGTTTATAAACAACAATATCCTATGAAATACAATCAGCAGAGCAAGTATACACCAAGTTTTCGACTTGAATTTTCCTAGTTTAGTAAAAATGGTATAACTTGGTGATAGGAGGCATCATCTTGTATGACTGATTTTAAAACTCAAGGTTATATTAGATGTCAGTGATAAGTAAATAAGAGGCAGGCCCATAATTTATATGCAAAATCAAGTTGAGTTTCATCATATACTAAATGCTTAAGAAATAAATGAACCTGCAAGCATTAAAAATGTGTTTATTGTGTTTTTTCCCCGCTTTTAAACCATTCATAAAGCATTATTTTTGTATATTTAAGTATATCTATATTGTAGACTGAAGTGACTTGACTATTACAATATCTGTTATGGATAGGTGTGCAGATTTTGGCTGAGAATACTCAAATTAGTGACATTACTTTGCAGTTACTTTTTACTTTATGGGCAAAGCAAGGCCTTGGTACACAGCTGTATTTTGCTGGCAAAAGACACGTTTCTCTGAATAGAATTTTAAATTATGGAGTATTTTGGTGAAACAAGGCAAGTGTTTTGATTATCAAAATAGAAACCTCCTTTGCTGGAGTGACTGTAACCCAGCTTACTCCATTGAGAGTGAATGGAGGAGAGGAAATCACAAATGAGAAATCTCACAAGGCTCTTTTCAAAGGGAAGGAGTTACTGGTTTTACTTCTTCATGTGGTTTTCTTCTTTCTGTGTGTTGGGTCCACTCAGAAAATGAACTCGCAGGGGTGAAATCTTGGCCCTGTTGGCTGTTGGAACAGATAAGTGACTTCAGGTTCACAAAGACAGAGTGTAAGCTAGGGAGATTAATCCATGATTGTATTTGTTACTCTGCCTTTCTTATTTAAAAGCCTTAGCTCATTTTCTGCTTACATAAGCTGGTTGTAATATCTGAAAAAATCCATTATCTTTGATGGTTTGTATATACTTGCTTTCAACTCTGTATCTGTAAACTCGATGCCCTGGTAAACAACTGTAAGCAACCTGTCTCGAAACACCTCTCCTTTGATTGAAATAGGGAAGGGGGGGGAGTTTTAATCTAATTTTTTAGAGAAATGCTGGGTAGGATGAAGAATTGGAGTCAGGTGCCTGAGCTGTTGTAGAAGAGAAGGCTGAACTCTTCTCAATAGAGACCAAGTGGGAGATCTGGACTACCCAGAAAGTATATTTTATCCTTATTCTTTGTTCATAAAGAAAATAAATAGCTTTCTCTACCGAATAAAATTTTGCTGCTGATGGTTTGTGCTTTGAGCACTAATTTTCCTTTCGCTGAAAGAAATCTATATCCAATGTTTCTTTGTTCCTTTTGCCTTGAATTAAGCATGCTCATTGAAACTGCTTGATGTGTCTGTCTCTGTATCTGTTCAGGAGTTACTTTGCTAAGTATGAACCAACTCTTGAGCCTTTTTTTTTTTTTTTTTTTTTTTTAAGAGAACCTTCAACCCTTCTTAAAATAGTGTGTTCACAACATATTTTGCTCCGCTGTTGTTCTCTACTCTTTTCTTTCTTCCCACACCCTGTTCCTTCCACATAACAGCCCGGTGGGTGAACCTGAGCAGCAGCTCGTATTCTACCTCTTTGCTGTTTCTTTTGTAATCTGTTTGTTGAGCTGGCTGGCCTGCCTCCAAAAGTGCATAAGTGTGTTTATACATCTAGCCTAACAATAGTATCATAACACCAATTTGTTTAACCTGGGCTGGAAATAACAATCTAAATATTGTGAATCAAAGAGAAAGCAGTCATTTGTATGTGCTTCTCTACCCTGTCAGCTCATTTCTGTTGTGTCTGATAAAATCACTGAAACTTCTCTTACATTCTGTGGGAATTTTGTCAGTGCTGTCGATATGATGTGATACCTCTTTTAAATGCTCAGAGAGATTTGTCTATAGCTTTTCCTCCAAGCAGCATCGCATGCTGCCATTGCCTTGCTCAGGCAGAAGGTGTTTAATTTGTATGTCTAGTTCAAACACACGTTACTGCAGAAAATAAGAAAATAATGGGGAGGACATTCATAATATAGAGAACTATTAAACTGTTTGCCTGTGTTTTTGTTGCAGTATTTAAGCAGAGTTGAGAGGTGGAAAGTGTATAATTAATACTGGTTACACTTGTTTATTAGTGATGAAGTGACTAACAAATTCATTGATCAACATGTTTTGGTTAATGTGCCAAGACTTTAGTATGAGTGCTCTTTATTGTTACTTTGATTCAGTGACTTTGATCACCAAAACAATTTTCCTCTGGACTGAAACAGCCTGGATGGTGTCCATCAGCAGCTGATGTGAGTGGGCCTAGCAGTATTTAGGCTCTTAACATACCATGGGACCTCATGCTTTAAGTTTTTAGTTTCTGGGGAAGAAAAAAAAAAAAGGCACATCTTTGAACCAGAATGGTGTGATACTAAAATTTAAACACTCTCACTCTGTTCTGTCCTCAAAATCTTCTGGCAGTGATACAATTTTGCTTTAGTAAAATCTGACTTGATTTGCCCAGTCTGCTGAAGTCAGTCTTATTTTCTCTGAAGAATTTTATAACGGAGTGTAAGAATGGGTGTTCCGCCACTCTAGCACATCAGCCTGTTATCAAAAGTGAGAGTGTATTTGTTTCCATATTGTTGAGTTTTTGTCCTCCTTGCCTATCAAGAAAAACGTGTGCCCTCAAATCACCTAATAGCTTCAGTGAAGTGGCACCTGCCTGATAGGGAGCTGACTGCAGCAGTACAAATAGTGTGACGTTAGTAGGTGTCTTGTCTTCACAGTCGGTGACAGTGAAGATATAATCGTTCTACATCAGCGGTTTCTAAAATTATGGTTTGACATTATTGTTATCGGTCTTACCAGTTCTTCTCTCACGATTCACGGTGTGAATAAGCAGCTTTAGCTCTGCAGCTTTGTAGATGGAAGAGGCTTGCAGCAGAGGCAAAAACAACATGTTCGAGTGTGAAGGTCATCTGAGTATTTCTCAGAGTAGCTGTGTTAATTTTTTTTCTGTGTTTTTATTAGTCTTTCAGGTCTGGGAGGGAGGGTAGATGACTGGCTGTGGAAGTAGGAAAGCCATCCACTTGGAGACCTCAATATGTGCCTTACATCTGTTTAGCACTGAGGGTAAACGACAGCTTAGGAAACCTGTGTGAGACCTGGTGTTGGATGTGAAAGTGGACTCCTCCGCCAGATCTCACCTACATGAAACAGAACACGGTGGCTTCTCTTATGGCAGGTCCTCTGGCAGTGCTGGTGAGCAGGAGGGAGGTGTGCTCAGAGGACCTGGCTAACAGCATTCCTCTCACCTTGCTGAACCCATAGGCAAGTGGATCCTTGTCACACCACCTAATACAGGTGGCACCAGAATTCCCTAGGGGAGGAAGGGCTTTGGATGCCACTCTGAGTAGTGGGGAAAATGACAAGCTTCATTTTTTTGCTTGAAGTCTGATATGTTCTTGTAGTGGCATATATATATTTTAATATCTGTATTTAAAATCAAATTAAATCAGTTGTGTATCTTACTGGGTTCATATAAATGGTGGTGTGATGTATGTTTTTAAGAGCTGGAAAAATTTGTACAAGATACTAAATCTTGTTTCTGATTTCATGCCTCTTGCTGTTGCCCCGAAGCTCTTCCCATCTTAAGGATTAAAACCTGGTCATATTTAGATATAGAATGCACTATTTCAGTGTCATTATGATACAGGTATTGAAAAATAATCAGTTATAGCAGATCTGGCAGTCATTGTTACTCATAAATAGCTCCAGAATGAAAAGGGTTAAGTAGTGAGTTCAGACAAAGTACCTGCTGAAGTAGGTTGTTTGTCCATTTGTGGTTGCTAGCTATTAAAAATATTTTCAAACTGGTACATGTGTATCTTATAATTCTGTTAAATGACAAACAAAATGTAGAAAAACATGTTTTCCCCTTTCCACAGTTACATTGTTCCTGAAGTGCTGGCAGTAGTAAGAGCTTCCAGTCAGTAAACAAAGTAGATGCTGTTTAAGTGTATAGAGAGCCAATAAATAAAGTAACAAGGCATCCAGTTTTAGAGTTCCTTTGCTTGCCTGTAAGTTGAAAATTAAACATTTTTATACTAAGTGAAACTAGTCATGAAACTCTCACAAAAAGGTTTAAAAGGCAATTGGATAATCCACCACTTGTTTTTCATGTCAAAAAGCAAAGCTTAAAAACATCAATTACTTTGGAAGCCAGATAAGGTAAAGGGACTGTAACACTTGAAAACTATGAAATAAATAATAAAAATCTGACAGAGTTTAAGTTTGCATAGCAGTGTTGATGGTTTAATGATAGATTTTTTGTTTGGTTGTTTTTTTTAATCTATTTTTTGTTTTTTTCTCTATTCCGTGATGTGATCTGATACAAATGAAGAAATAAGCAATGTCACTGTACTGAGCAAACAGCAGTCCGATTGTTCTCTTTTTATCTAGTGCACAGAGGAGGAAGGGAATAGTTTGTGGTGAGATCAGAAATTCTAGGCAATTTTTATTTTCTGTGTTTCCCTTAGTTACTCAGCAGAAGGATGCTGTTATTAAAAAGAACAACAACAATCATCTCCAAAAGGATAAATGCTCAGAAGAAGAAATCCTTCTTAGCACTAAAAGGTGGAGATGGATGGTGATATTTAAAACGTCTCGAGTTTCTGGGCATTTCCTCGATTACAAAGGTGATCTTAAAGGGCCTTTTGCCTCATCGTGTTCTTTATCCAAAGAAATGCCTGGCATGAGAATTGCATTTTTCAGTGCATTTAATGTTGAAAAGATGCCATTTAAATTACTTATCCTTAGATGATACCAAAGATGTTTGTATTCATCATCTGTCCAGATGCACAAAGTATGACTTTTCTGATCGTGCTTAGATGAAGCCTTAGATGCTTTTAACTGAGATAAATGTGAAACACTGGCCATTTGGTAACTAAATGCCCTTTGTCTATTAGGTGGTGAGGTGCAGGGAGCTGTTCAGCTGGGAGCTGCAGCACAGCTGTGGTCGCTGGCCTTGGAAATTAGGGCTGAGAAACAAGTTCCTTCTTTCATGATGCAGCTACATAAAGATATTCTTATTTTTCTTTGTTTACTTACTTTTTGTCATATGATACAGCAAAAGAGTATTAGTCAAAATGACAACAACTGTGAAGGAAGATTTCTCCCAGCAGTTGTTGAAGGAAATGCTTAATTTTTAGAGAAAATGACATGAAGTTTCCTGTCTTCACTTACTTAAACTAAGCATACAAGCTTAATTCAAGGTGAGTCATGAAGAGGTTCATTCAAGGTTAATTCATGAGGAGCATGATTATATCTCACACCTTATAGTTCTTCTCTTTCCTGGCCCCCACACCAATATGCGAAGTCCTTAATTATTTTTTAAATTAAGGCTTCACGGACCCTAGGGGTTGGCCATTAATTTTAGGCCATTGTGTGAATGCTAACTACTTAAAAATAGTCATGCAGCCAACCTTGCTTCCTCTCAGGGTTTATCAGTTGGAAGCATCTTCTTTTTATCCTATGTGTAAGCAAAGACCTCTCTGGATTGATGATTTGATCTGTATAATGGAAAATCTGGGCAGGATATCCTTTCTCTGTTATTCCTTGGTGTGATGGCATCAGGTTGTGTCTTAAAATGGGGGAAGGGAAAAGGAGGATCCTATTAGCAGACGAAGTGGTTTCAAGGGACTCTTAAACTGCAGGCTTGCAAGAGAACCTCGTATGCACTCTCCTTGTTGAACTGTTTGTGTTTCAGAATCCTACTATAACATGGTGGCTTCTGACGCTATGCTCAAATGCTTGCTCGTGTGCAGTATGGACGTCTTACATTTGGAAGCTGTTGTGGATACCGTGCTGAAATATATCATGATGGGCTGCTCTGTAGTTATTTTGAGCACTTGCAGACCTTAATTAAATACTTAATGAAGTAAGCTAGATCCAGTCTTATCCTGCAGAAATGCAGCGCCTGAGCTTTCCCTGCCAAGAAAATAATATTTCTAGTGTAATTCCATTATTAAAATGCCTCTAAAACCAAGCAACGCCTGATGTGCAATAGAAGTACAGTGAATGCTTGATAAAGTGTGTGCAGGGGTTAAAAAGCACACTCAAAATTATGTTGGAACATTGTTATGACCTTGCGCTTCAGCATGCTTGTAAGTACTCCACTGTAATACTCCTAGCCTGAAATTTTGCTTAGTATTGACAAGGCAGAGGACGTTACCAGCTTCTGTAACTGTGGAATAACCTTTGATTTAGTTGTCCTGTGTTCAGGAAAAGGAATCTGTGTAAAAAATGACACTGACTCTTTATTCCGCCCCCCCCCCTTCCCTTCTCCAGAAAACACAGTATAGCTCTTGTACAAGAGGTGAGTCCCTCTCTGAGCTGGTTCCTTCTCCTCTTACCATCGTGACCTGTATGTGTTGTGGTGTAACCGCAGAGGAGAAACCTGAGGGCTTTGGGGAGGAATGGCAGAGACAGGACGTGATTGTGCATTTGCAAAATAATAATCATCTGGTACTTGGGATGCAAGACAAAACACATTAATAAAAAGAAATGCTTTAATTGCCTATCTCAACTTTGGAATCTGTAACCCTGAAGTGTTCATGACAAGATGTTAGTACCATTTAAAGCACATTAATTTTTTTACTGGTAATGAAAATAGCTATGGGGTCATTGCTTGGGCTTCTACATGAGGAGAAGATAAAGATCCTTCCTTCTACACCACAAAGTGCACCTCAGCTACTTAGAATTAGCAAAGGTCCTTTTTGTACTAGCAAATTGTTCAGTGACTTTCCATCACCGCATTTTTTAATAGCTTTAACTGTAGTGTTTAAGTGGACAGAATGTCATATTAGTCTATAGGACATGTAGTTATACCTATTCCTGATCTAGAAGCTCAGATAAATAAAAATATTTGGAAAAAAAAAAAGTTGTAACGTTGTAGGAAACTTCTACTGTTACTGTTTACACTGTCAGAAAATTAAGTTCATTGTATATAATAGCCTAATGACTATGACTTAAACACAGAATCTCAACATATGCAATAATTGGTACCTGTGTGCTCTTAATAGTGTGTTTCACAGTTTTTAGCCTGATTCAACCTAGGATCTCTAACAGGTGTTGTAAGTAGCTGTAAATATAAGCAACTATTGAAAAACCAAAGCAAGGGGAAGTTTTTAAAATCTTAAGCCCACCCCTCATGTATTAAATCATTCGAAATCTTACAGTTGCTGTTATTTTCAGTCCATTGTGTCTGCTTCCTGTTGGTCAAAGGTTATTAGGATAGGGTGGTGTAGAGTGAGGTGGGAAGCCAGCAGGAAAAAGAAAGCTTTGCTTATTTTGAGGTAGACACAACTACAGAAATGGACAGGACATTGCTTAAATTTTCTGAAGACTTGAAGAGGTAAACTATAAAAAAAACCTGTTCTCAATGTTGTTGACTTTTCTGCTTTGTAACTTAGGCATATGGAGAATGGAGTAAGTAAACAGGGGCTTCCTTGAAGAGTGTTAGCTTTTTGCTTGAAAAATAGTTTCTATTCAAAAAGAGGTGTTGCTTTTGTTTTGATTTACAAGTGACTTGGTAAATTCCGTTTCTGAAGAACAAGCCTAAACTTCTACCTGTTAGTTCACTTGTATCACTAATTCAAAAAGAAAAGAAAAAAAAAAAAGAAAAGTTTTATGCCACGAAGTGCAGGTAGAAGCTCTGTGATGTATCGCTTCAGTACGTTACAGGAGTACGTGGGCACGTGTTGGTGTGTTAATACAGCCCTCTAAAACACTTCGTTTATCTTAATATTTGTGTTGATATTCAAGAATTTTGTGGCTGTTAAAACACTGGTGTGAGTACTTGAGTTTTGTCAACAGGGAGGCTCACAGGGAGTTACCGTGAGCAGACGCTGGCCAGGGCTTGGTCCTGGTGCTCAGGTTCCTCCGGCTGAGCAGCGCAGCCTTTGTGGTAAGTGATTATGGCAACACCGTTCGAAGGGTTTGGTTTCAGGAGAAGTCTTGATTCAGGAGATTGCTCTGGGGTGGGGAGAAAAAAAAGATAAATTAATTGGTTGTGGTGGTTAAATTCTACAGAGCTGTTGATCCTGATGATATATGGTATGAGGCTGCTGTTACAGTCTAGGAAATGTTAGAAAACTTTTCATGTGAGTTGATGAGAGCGAGAGGAGCTTTTTGTAAGTTAATCAAAGTAATTATACCGAAGGATCTTAATTTTCAAGTATGCTGGTATGTTGTTAAATTTGCTATTGGTATGTGATGTAACTGGGTTTTAAATTTCTGAACCATTTTGTTACTACCAGCGAGTTATTTGAATCTAAAAGTATGTTGTTTGCAGTGTTGGAAAAAACAATATTTTTGTTATAGTAAAAACTCAGTTTAATTAGCATAGTAAAAGTAATTTATATATCATGATGTCTTGCAAAGAATTTGGACTTTGTGCTTGTTTATTATGAAATTAATTTTTCTCTGGAGTTCTTTAGGTCAATTCTGTTCAGAAAAACTCTGAACAGAGCCTAATTGGTAAATATTCTCAGCCTTGAAAAGTGAGACTGTATCAGACACAATGCTGACTTTTACTTTACCTTAGCTTTTACTTTTCTTAGCAGCTCTTCCTGCTGTATCTGCACGCTTGGTTCATGCACATTGCAGATCTGATGATTTGTAATGGAAAAGCTAATAGTTTTGGTTCTAAAATGCAAACACTAAGCATGCCCTCCCTAATGCTCCCCCTTTCCTAGAATAAGGAATTCCTTGCAATATCTCACAGTATTTAAAAAGTACTGTGTTGATTCTCCCTGTAATACCTTGGCAGAACAATAGATTTCCTTTAGCTTTCCCTTCTCTGTGCCTGAGTAAAGTTGCTTGAGTAAGTATTGGTCCTTTCATTGCTCTAATAGTAGCTGACTCATTTACAGAAGAGGCTCCTGCTTTGGTCTACAGATGCTTGATTTGTAAAAAAATGTCATTCCTTTCTCTCGCAAGGAATAGATAAGGACGGCGTGTCAACATGTCCTAAGTTTTATTTGTAGGGATTATTTAAAACATTGTCTGGAATTTCCTTTGGAGACTTTTCCATATATGTTAATGCATGTGTAGGAGCTTCTTTCATTATGCGTACAACTACTAGGTTAAACCAGGCTAGTTAGTTGGGAGGCACTTGGTGGAAATTATGGGGTACCTTTGTACCATCCTCCTTAATTCATCGCTAAATCCCTCTTAGTCCATCGTTCCCTATTGAAATTGGAAGAAACTACTGCTTCTGTAGCTCAAATTCCCTTTCTTTTATGGGGAGTAGAAAACACAGTATTTAAACCTATGAATATTTTGCTGAAGAGATGATATGCAGAATGCCTGGCCTTTGTAATCAGTAGAAATCTGTATTTTGTATGCAGCATGGGCACACTTGAGTGATCCAGACATGAAGCAGTGAAGCATGTGTTGTATGTTTGTTGAAACTGCAGTGTCCTTTAAAGGATCCAGAATAGTGTCAGGAATTGCATGTTTTTACATAGTTCTAGTGTCTTGATTTTCCTTGTATATAAGCCTTTCATAGATGATGGAGATACATATCTACACAGGCAAATAAGAATGAAAAAATAAGGAAAACTGTGAATCTGTATGAAATATTACAGAAAGCACTGGGCTGGTGATCTGGAAGAATGGGGATTTTTCATACCTTCTTAGAAACACCACTTCAAAATTATATCCCACCAGGAAATTAGAATTGAATAGACAAAAATGGTGAAATATTTCATCCCTGGCCATTAGTGGGAGAGTAGCTGTTGATACCAATGGAGTGTAGGCTTGGCCTTTCAGCTTTTTATTTATGATGTCTTTGGAAATCCTTTTTTTTTTTTTTTCTTTTTTTCCCCTCCTGTGCATTGCTCTCGTGCAACTCGTCGCAACATAGACCCATGAACTCAGGATAGTGGAACCCAAGTCAAACAGCACGACTGCTGTCTTCTCTGCCTGGTTAAGGGGGTCTTGTTAGCACTGTAGTAATCCTTGTGATAAGTAATGTACAGACAGACACTTTAAAAAAACCAAACAAACAAAAAAGGCAGAACCTACCCTGAATGTTTTGCTTTCTTAGATTAAGACTTGTAGGGGAAAGTGACTTCTAATTAAGAGCTGATGAAAAGACTGAAGCAACTTTGAAAAAAAAACCCAACAAACAGATCTTTGTCTGATGAATACACAAAAACATTACTTTTTAAATAAATCCATCTGATGCAAAGCCAAATTGTAATTTGGTTCGGTGATTGTAAATACTATCAAAGAGGCTGATCTTTAGGAGGAATCTGGATGAAGGTGATGTCATGCCCTTGCTTATTGCTTCGGAGAACCTTCAGAAGTTGAAGAAAGATGAGATGTGGGAGAGAAGGAAAAATGAACCAAATCTGGTATCAGTGGTAGAGCAAAGCGATAGGAGGGGACTTGCAAGAGGGAGGGAGTCAAGTAAGTGCATTGACTTTCCTAGGAAGAAAAAGCCTAAAAATAGGAAAAAGAGGCTCAAAACTGCAATAAGGCAAGTCAATAAATAGAGAACTTAAAAACAGAAGATGATGTGATCAGAATGAGAGAAGGGAAATTGTCCCGGCAGTATTATTTTAAATAGGATGGCTATGGGAAAGACTGGAGAAGGAGATGATCAGAACATGCTCATGATCAGAAAGGAAAAGAACAGATTTTGGAAATGTTCTGAGAAACAGGATAGCAAACCAAAGACCTTGTAGATGTGTGGGTGAGGGACCTGCAACAGATACACTTCTCATGCTGTGAAAAGCGTCGTGCCATGACAAGTGTTATGTTTTCATTGCTGTCAAAGCAGTGAGAGGAGATGGTAAAGCTAATATCTGTGGTAGGGAATATGTTGCTGGCAAGACTGTTGGGGAGTTATGTCTTAGCCATGTAGTGTGGGTGGTGTGAAGCAGAACAACTAGGAAAGGTAAGTGTGCAAGAGATTAGACACAGCAGAATTTTTAAAGGTACAAGGAGTGGATAAGATGATGTAGGGAGATAGAGAGATGATCTGGTCACTGGTCCTAGCTTGGAGACAGTGAATTGAGGGCTCGGGTTCTGGCTCTGCTGCAGATCTCCTGCTTTATTGCTCTATATAGCTCTCTGAATCAGTTCTTCTTTGGTGAAGTGATGATGGTGTATGGCAGAGAGAAATTTGTGCTTGCCATTAGAAAATCTCTGACATGCTGCAGAAAAGTAAGTATTTATTGAAGTGACTGATGCTACCAGTCATAATAAGGACCAGTTTAATGTGAATTAGGTGATACAGACCTGGCTACAGAATTACACTGGTAATAGGCATAGAACCCCCATGCAAAATGGAAAGGACTGTGAAAATACTAATTTAGTTTTAGATTCACAAAATAAAGCAGCAGTTAGTGCTACATTGTCCGATTTGTATTTTGCGCCTTTTTTGACGCTTTAGTTAGTGGTGTAACGCTGGGAGACTAATTCATATGCTGCAACGTCAGTTATGAAACAGTGCTCACAGTAAATCTGTGTGGAAGTATTGTTCTGCTGTATTTTCAGTGTTTTCTTTTGTTTATTTAACAAGCTAAAGTTAGAATCGACAGCACAAGACTAGAAAATGGTGACAATAGTTTGAAAACAGGAAATTTTGGCCTTGTGTGTATTCCGAACAGATGATCAGGATGATGGCCAGGAGAGTGGAAACTTCCACTGAGACTGTTTTTTCCTTATTTTGCTCAGTGAGAAAAGATGGTGCTTCCTGGAAAACAAGTCTTAAGTATTTAAAGAAAGTCGTAATGTATTCAGTATTTTCCTCGTATCACATTTGTTTATTTTGCAGCAATCTGTTTATGCTTCTTAGTATTTAATGCTTCTGAAAGTAGAATGTTTGGACTATTGTCAAATCTTGGAAATGCAGTTTCTGCTGTTAGAATTAAGACACTGAACATGCTTTTTTTTTGTGCTCAGTTTAGTTGTTCTGTCTTATGTTTAAAAAAAAAAAAAAAAAAGGAAAAAAAGGACATTATTTTTAGGGAAGAGGATGGCAGTTACCAGTAGGTGTTATGACAGTGGTTTTCAGAAATAACTAGTAGTTATGCGTTCTTCAGTTCTAGTGCTCATAATATGTCCTTTAAAAAAAAAAAAAAAAAGATTTAAAAAAGATTTCAAGAAAATGCTTTCTGAAAAACACCCCTTAAATTATTTCCATGTAGAGAGATATAAAAGTGGCAGTTTCTCAGGGAAAAATGTCAGCTGAAATCTTGACATTTCACCAGGTGGGAGTTAGTTCTGCAAGCTGTAAGAGTAGCAAGTTGAAAAAGGCGAGTTCTGTACTGGAAGTACTGTTACCTAATGTGACCGCTTTTGGCTACTTCCCGGCAGTCGTCCCAGATTCGTGCCTGGTGGGATGAAGCTCATCAGTGACAGTTGTCACTGGTCTATGCCTACCACAAACAGGGTTTAAAAAGAAGCATAGTGTGAAGGAACACTTACTTTTCTTTCATTTGAGCTTCTAATGGGATGTGGAGCACAGGTCTAACACATGAATCGGTGAAGCTGTGCCAGAGGGGTGTTTGTCTCCTGCAATGAGCAGAACACCTGGACACTAGAAACGTAGAGGCAAAAAGGAGAAGAAATACTCCACTTATGTTTGTGATCCTTCCTCCTGTTGTTTGGCAAAGACTTGTAGCAAATTCCCTGTTGTTTAAACTTTACACTGTAAAGAAAGTAAAGGGATAGATTAAAGAGATGGGAGCAAAAAGTGTAAAGAAAATTACATCTGGATCCCAGCAGACAACTAAGTGGAAACACCTCAGTAGTAGGTTCAGGACTTAAACAAATGTCCAGGAGAGCATTCTGGAGTGATGCTGGGCTGTTTCCCCCCCCCCCAACTTCTCTCTGGTTCATGCTCTGCATGTCTTGAGTTCCCATCCCTGGAGGTATTTCAGAGTCATGTAAACATAGTGCTTAGGGACATCGTTTAGTCAGGGACTCGTCAGTGTGAGGTTAATGACTGGACTTGATGATCTTGAAAGGTCTTTGCCGATCTAGGCAATTCTGTGATTCTGTTTTCTGCTTAGTTTATAAGTTCTTTTGCAGCAAGAAAATGTTTTGTCATGTGTTTGTAAAACATCAAGCGTTCTTTTGGATCCTTCCCTGTGCCCCTGGGGAAGTCACTTCTCTCTTCCAAGTCTTAGTTGACTTCTATGGGAAAGGAGGATACCAAAAACTGCCCTTTTAAAGTACTCTGCATTTGAGAGATGAGAAGGTCTTAGATTTGTAATTTTATTCCTGAGTCTACTGGCTGTGCATGGGGGAAAGATTTATTAGTAGTATTACCGGATAAGTGATACCTTCTTTGGCTTAGCCAGTGCTCAACAGTTTTGGACGGGTTTTTTTGACTGGATGCTACCCAAGAGAAAAAAGGTGATCAATGTGCTAGAAGAGAAGAATCAGTTTTAAATGATCTGAGGATTATGGGTAATAATACTTAGCAAACCAAAGAAGGACAATTGACCAGTTTATTAGTAATCAGAGTTACCTGATGACTGCATGAGAGCAAATGCTGTAAAAAACTGACCAGAAAAAGTTATCTTTGATTTAACATTTCTGAACTTTTATTTAAATATTTAATGTAATTATTTTGTCCTCTTAAGCAACAGCTTGAGGAGATCCAAATGGAAGGTTAAATCCTTTTTAAGATAGAAATGTAAATTATCTACTCTTTCCTGCCTCTTCCTCCCTCCTTTCCCTCTCCGTTTACACATACATCCCCTATTTCCTACATCTTTGAACTACAGCCAGCAGCTGAATGAGGTACATCTTGAATATATATGACAGGGCAGGGGGGAAATAATCTGTAAATGTAAAGATTAAGGGAGGTGTAGCTATAACTTCTTCAACAAATATATCTCTTGTAAGGAGATTATATTGTAAATCCTATGTACTGCATACAGGTTTAGCTACAGTCTTTCAAAAAAAACCCCAAATAAAACCCCAAAACAAACAAAAAAAACCCCAAACCAACCCCAACACTGCTAACTGATGCTTCCTGCCAGTTTCTTAGCCGATTCACTCACTTTTAAATCAGCACTTTGCATATATGTGTGTGGAAAAACTAATCTCAGGAATTTCTTGGGTTTGCTTTGTAACCTACTCAAAATACTGTGTGAAAAATACAGAATTCCATTATGCCTTTGATCACTTGATGCTTTGTGGGTGAGCAGCTTGTCACATTTTAGACTACCTCAAAAACAAGCAAACAAGCTTGTTTCTGTAGTTATGATGGTCTCATGATACAATGGTCTCATGATACAAACAGGACAATGTTTGGCAAGAATTATCATGTCCTATGTTAGACCAGCTGATAGGCTTTGCAGCTCAAAGGAGAAAACAAGCTGAGAGGCACACAAGGCCTTTCTTAGTCTGAAACAAAAGCAGCAAACCTCATTAAACCTTGTTTTGTCATAATTTACAAAGCCTACACAGGTTTTTGGTGAACTTGATTCCCATGATGTTTACCATACTATTCTTTTAAAAGGAACAATTTTACTTCTCAATTAGGTATTTGATCTGAATGCAGTGTTTTGTACCTAGGTGTTGGAATATTTGTAAAATATATTTTTAAAAACCCTCTTTATGTTAATAAAACATTTTTTATATATGAAAAAAAAATGTTTAAATCCCATACTGGCTATTTTTTGACTTCTCAAACTTAATACAGTTGACTTTTAGCACAGAAAACCAGTGTTTGGTAATGTATGGCAGATAACATCAGTAATGTGACAGATAGATAGTACCTGTAATTTTCCTGGGACTTAAGCCAGTTGCATCTTTTTTGGTGATTATGAAAAATAGTTTGTAACATGCTTTATAATAGAAAATGCAAAATTCTCAAAGAAGAATGTCCAAAGGAGTAAAAAAAAGAAAAAGACATTAAATTTGTGTAAATACATATTTGCACATGTGCATGCTCTTTTTCAGAGCTTTCTTTTTGGAAAGCCACTACTGAAGAAGCTATCTTCCTTACACATGTAGCCCAGGATTCTGTACTTCAGTGGGACAGTGTACAGCTTTCGTTACAGTGACAAATACTGAAATGTTAAAAATAGATCAAGCTTTAAGAATCCCAGATATTTTCAAATAACAAAGAGTGATTTATGTGGGCTCATTTTGCACTTTGACAAAATATAGAGGCGCTTTTGTACTATGATTAGCAAGGGTGCTGATGTCAGTTCGCTTGTCTAGCTTTAAGCTTTATTCTGCTGCTAAATTGTGCTTTGTACTGTAATCCAGAGAACCTTTGTATCTGCCTTATTAGTCTGTAGTTTATGGAATTGCTTTTGTTTTTGAATATAATCTGTGCCAGTTTCAGTGAGTGTGACTCATTATATGACCGAAATAAACATTCACATATGCGAAACTATGTGAAAACTCTTCAAAAATAGTAGCAGGTGCTGGTAGGCTAAATTCAGTGTTTTAAGTACTTTATAGTTGCTATTTTGTAGCCCAAAGGGCTGAAAGCAAATTCTGTTTAGCTGGTTGATTTTCTGAACTTTTAAGTCCTATTTATTCATTAGTGCTCAACAGAGATTGTCATGATTGCTAAGAAGCTTTTACTCCTTAACACAGTACTAGAAATAAACCTCTAGAAGAGGCGTGCTTGGTTGATAGAGTTGATTATTTTTTGTAGTTTGGGGTTTTTTTGTTACACATTATCGTGGGACAAATGCTTTGTGCTTCTCAGTTGCTCTTGCCCCCTCTCCTATCTCTCATCTCTTTCCTCCTGACTTAAGCTTTGAAAATTTCATCTGAATGGCTGAAGGCTGAGGTTAAAGATAAAGCTAGTTTCTGAAGCAACAGAGTTTTGCAGTTTAGTTTGTAACAGTTATCTGAGATCGACCTTGCCTGGAGAGCCAACCTCTGATACTAAATTTCCTGTTATCCCAGCATCTAAGTTGTCACTTGATTTGGAAACAGGAAACAAAACAAACTTTGCTGGTGTTTTTGGTCGCTGTTAAACAGCGCTTATCTGCTGTGCTACTAGAAGATGCTCGCATTTGAAATCTAAGCTGAAGGGGTTTCATCTGTCACAATCTTCTGCTTCTGGGTTTTACTGTTCACCCAGTTAAACTTGCTGCTACTGTGGGGAAATAGTTGCTTGAGTCCTTGGCTTGATTCACACAGTTCAACTTTTAAAACAGATGCTGTGTTCACAACTACAATAAATATACTTGTTTTATAAAGTATTAAAGTTATCTTAAATAAATTTTAAAGGCTTGGTCATTGGAGAATGGGTCACAAGCCTTCATTAAACTGACATTTTTCCCTTTCTCCTGTTTTCTGCATTATCTTTTCATAATAGCCTCCTAAGCTTGATACCCAAAAAAAAAGCATGCGCACTTGACAATGAGGGTTTTGTGAGTCTCTAGTGCAAAGCTGACGGCGCTAGTTCAGAGCTGAAAGATGGCAGTGCAGTTCTCTGTCTTTGTCCTTATGTCCTCCCTCCACTAGTTTGTTTGAAGGTAACAGCTACATAAAAATGAAATGGAAGCACTCTTGTACCTCAAGAAAATAGGTCTGAATCTTTCCTAATACATAGTAAGAAACTCTTGTTTTCAAAGCTGCGTCCCCATGTGTGAAGGACATCACACATCTTGCCCTTTTCTGGGACCATCCTTGCTGATTTCATTCCTTTCCTTGGTTAGCATGCAGCCAAGGATGGCCAAAAGGAGAACTCACTCCCCTGTTTTGGTTTTTTATTCCTTCTGTTGTTTTTTGTCCTTCCAAAGGACTTGCTGGTGACCTTGTTTGAATATCCTAAAGAGATTTTAGATAGGGTGCCTTGGGGCATGGTGTGAGTCTGCGGTGTGACATGCAGTGGCTTGGCGTTGATTTGCTGTGGTCTCCAACTTTGCTGAAAAGCGTGAAAACAACTAGACAAAACAGTGATGTCTCCCCACTGTGTCCAGGCTCTACTTTCAGATTTCTAACTGTGAATGCAGCACAGCTCTTCTTGTGGGCAATAGCAGTATGTCTAGTTTTCTCCTATTGTGCCCATTAGCCTGGCATTTGTGGGTATGAGGAAGCTTATAGCATAGAATGCTGTATTGCTGGTAGAGCTGAGGAACCAAGTGCAGCTAAGTGGGGCAGTAAAGATACTGTTGGTAGTGCCAGGACAGTTGTACGCAAACCTTGGTTTCTTGGTTTGAGTTAGCATCTTTGGTGAGAATTATGCCAGGTGATGGATGCCCATGGGAATGAAAGGCAGCTGAGGATTAGTTGGAAGATGAGGCATTTTAGTTGTGCTTTTCTCCTGGACCAGCTTCTTTTTCTCTGCAGCAGCAGGGAGGCTGATATAACAAGCACGGTGTCCAATTGTGAAATGAATTTCTTCTGTGGACATACCTTTATTTTTGGACAGTCTGTTTGGACAACCTCTCAAACAGAGACTGTTTTTACATGGTAAAACTATAATGTTTGGTTGTTCTCTCCGTCCCCATCTCTCTAATAGTTTCCGAAATAATAGTGTAGCTTTTTTTTCTGTAAGAAGTACTATTGTAGAAATATTATGAGGGTTTAAGTGCAGAGTTCCCCTAACGTTGAGGCAAGCATACAATGTGAGTATTCTTTAAATGCAGGTTGCTATCGTTGAGTATCAGTGAAAGATTCAGGTTAAAATGCATCACCTCAAAGCAGCAGATATTGGAAACTAGACACCATGGAGCACTTAAAGATATATTTTATTTTGTCTTCCCCATGCCTTCATCAACTTCCTTCAGAAGTTTTTTGTGTGTACTATTTTTCCCTATCCTGGTCCCCTCCCTCCTTTCATTACTGGATTCATCCTTTCTCATTTTGTAAATAGTGGTTTAATTATACGGCCCCTTCTTAAAAACAAAGTTTGAATACAAAAGAAATAAACTTTAAAATATAAATTCACTAATCCTCTAGTCCACTGCTGTAACAATACATAAATAGATTGTGTTAAATGTAGGTAGCTGGTATATAATATCTTAGAATTATAGTTGAACTACTTATTACTCAGTTCAGTCTGGGTTAAAGCCATACACAAAAGGTAACAACCTTGAAGTAGGATTTCTTCCTTCTAATTTTTCTCCCTTTTTTCTCTCTCCAATTTTCAGGCATGGAAGAGGAGATGGTTTGTGCTTCGCAGTGGCCGTTTAACGGGAGATCCAGATGTACTGGAATACTACAAAAATGACCATGCCAAGAAACCTATACGTATTATTGACTTAAATTTGTGTCAACAAGTGGATGCTGGATTAACGTTCAACAAAAAAGAGTTTGAAAACAGTTATATTTTTGATATCAACACTATAGACAGAGTTTTCTATTTGGTAGCAGACAGCGAGGAGGAGATGAATAAGTGGGTTCGATGTATCTGTGATATCTGTGGGTTCAACCCTACAGATGAAGGTAAGTTCTGTTGGTTTTTCTGAGAAAGTGCAATGCCTACATGCACAGAATATTTCAAAGATCAGATGATCTGTCTCTAGCTGGCATATGCTTTAAGACTTGTATGCATTGGCTATGAAACTTCCTTGTTACTCTGAAAAAAGTAAGCAGAACAGATGGAGATATTAAGAATTTGTTAAAAACTGTGTGCTGTAGAACCTGGATGATGCTCTTCTGTTTTGCATGATGTTAGGTCTTGAGATCATAGGAAAAATCTTTAAGTACAACCATGCAAAACAGAAGCTGATCATCAAAGGAATCCCATTTGGTATAAAAATGTATGGTTATGCAGGCAGGAATGAGTGCAAAATGACAGGTTTCTAATATTACCATTTCTCCATCTGCTTTCCAACTCGGAAAACAAAAAATCCACCCCCCACCGGCCGAAACAAACAGAAATAACTTGTAGTTCTCCATTGTCCAGTTCTAATCCTACCAAACAGACATTGTGTGAAAGCAGCTTGTAGGAAACGGGGTAGGGTGTTTAATTCCTCCAAATGCCTTGTGGCCATTGCTTGTCCTAAATCCATCCTTATTTATTTACGTATTACTCCTGCATTCCTTGTGGAGATTAGTGGGTTGTGTGACTTACTGTAGCTCTGTGCACAGCCCCAAGGAAAGATTAAATAGGAGCAGTAAGAGGGTTATAAATAAAGCATGCCTGACTGAGGGGTTTAGAATTAAATCCCCGTGTTTTGTAGGATTGTGCATTGAGGGAGATGGGGGAAAAAAGGGCTCGTGTCTCTTCTACTCCAGCCAAATCTTCAAAAATGTCTGGAAAATATTGTTGATTTCTGAAGAGGGGCCCTTTTCTTTCTGCTTATTGCAGTTTTGAACTAAAATTTTGTGACAAAAACTTCTTCTGTGAATTACCACTCTAATAGCAAATTCAGTGAAGAGTACTTGTTACAGTTCCAGCGTGTTTTTGTGACATCCTGAACATGACCAAGACCACCCACAGCATGTTTCTAAGAGTGATTGCCATGTGATCCTGTATTCAGTCTGCCAGGCATCCATTGCGTACGAGAGAGGGGTAGGCAGGTGGCTGCTTTTCAGCAGATAACACACTGGTGCACCAATGCAGCCATGGGTAGGAGGTGCTCAGAAAGCATTGCTTCTGGGGACAAACCAGGAATCTGGAAAGTAAGGAGAAAATGTGTTTACCCAGCAGCTCTTGTGTATGTGGGAGTGCAAAGGAGCATGTGTCCATTGCGTGGAACAGAGAGGTAGGGTCCCCTCAAAGCTGAGAGGCCTTTCCTTGCTGAGTGCTGATGTTATTTCAAATCCTTAATTTTCTCATGTTAAATCATAAAATCATAGAATAGTTTGGTTGGAAAAGACCATTACGATCATCTAGTCCAACCGTAAACCTAGCGTTGCCAAGTTTGCCACTAACCCATGGTCCCAAGTACCACATCTACATGTCCTTTAAATACCTCCAGGGATAGTGATTCCACCCCTTCCCTGGGCAGCCTGTTCCAATATCTGACAACCCTTGCAGTGAAGGATTTTTTCCTAATATCCAACCTGAACCTCCCTTGGTGCATCTTCTGTTGAAGTGAAGATGAAACATGCTATGAATGCAGAGAGGACTGCTGATGCCCTCAGTGGCTGTTTGGGCCAAAGCTGGTTTTCGCTGCAGTCAATTGTATCAGTAACTTATCCCCGTGATACTCTCATTGCATGTTTCATCTTTGGCATTTTAGCTTTGTCTGAATTATCCCAACACCTTTACATAACTGCGAGTTGACAGTACTGTCTATTTTGTGGGTTTAAGAATGTCTTAAAATGCATTGAGGAAGAATTAAAAAAGGAAAATAGGAAAATCAACTGCTGTCTGTTTATTGCCAAGTTTTTGTTTTTACAAGATAAATCTTCCTACTAATGGAAGAGCAAGTCGTAAATGTACTTTATAAAATCTGTGGTAATGTACAGTTTATTTTGAGATGCTAAAGAGTAGGTGAAGATCACTGCAGACAATAAAAAAACACTAGTATTTTAGTATGGAACTAAACAAAAAGAGATTGTATGGGGCATAACCAACCTTCCCTTTAACCTATGAATGCAGAAAATGATAGTTTTCTTTGAAGCTGTACAAAATGTCTCTTGTCAGACTGGGTAAGGGTCTTGCTACGAGAGGACTGTCGTTGGCATCCTTTGATCAAGGACTGGGGGCACCACTGGCTTCTTGCTCCTGCTGCTATTCGTTTGGAAGCCCAGGCCAATTGCCTGCTTGGATTTACAAATAAAAAAATTATGAGATGGTGGTAGTTAGTGCTATGAGAAAATGAATATGGAGTTGTTATTTTGGTGTTGGGAGCAATGAGGGAGAAAGACTTAATCATAACTCTGGAGAGGACCCCCCCCCCAAAAAAAAAAAAAAGGGTCACTTCAGACTGGCTCTGAGCTGCTCCTTCCATACTCAGTGAAGACTCAGAAATCCTACGATGTGAAGTTTGTAATTTGCTTTATTCTTTTTCTTAAAGATGAGTATTCACAGTAATTTCTAACTATCTGATGTGACCTTCCAACTAGAAATGGATTATGCACATGAAATCTGTTCATTCTGGAGATCTGCAATGTTACACTTGTATTTGGACTGAGTAGATAAATTTATGTTCTTTAGTAATTTACAAGCCACTGAGTCTCCAGCTTTCTGATTGCATTATAGTGTAATCTATAATGGTCACATAACAATTACATTATATGGCTTTTTACAGGAACTTTTTAAGGGAGGGTTCACAGTGATTTAGGTCTCTTAAACTTACAACAAGATGGAAACATGAAGGAATTTTTTTTTTTTAAATAAGCTAAATAATTTTTCGACTTTTATAAAGAAATTTCTGGGTACTTTTTATGTTTCTTCAACTAATGCTTCTTGTTTTCAAATGAAAGCTATAAAATGTTTGTTTCTGTAGCATCTTTTTAAAATGCACGTGCAAAGGTGGGGGAGCTACACGTGAGCACGGGTTTTAGGTTTACCACTAAGTTTCATACTGCATTTTTAACATTCATAGTTTCTCTGTCAGGTCATAATATAATAGGTTATTTAGGGTTTAAAGTGTAACTATAAGCAAAAAAAGTGTTGCCAGTGTTTTGCACGCTTTGAACTCCAGTGAGAGATGTTCTGGGATGGAGAGACTAAGTGGACGTGGGAAGTGACTGTTCACCTCTGCCTGGTGCTGTGGAGACCTCAGCTGAAATACTGTCACCTGAGCTTCCAAAAGGATGAAGTTTAATGTTGAAAGAACAGTAGAAGTAGACTAAATGGGTTGTTTAAAGTGATGGATGAGGAGAAAAGTTGAAGGATTTGTTTTTCCCAGGAAGAAAATACTGAGGGAAGAGCTGACTTTCAAAGTAGAAAAAGCTGTGATAAGCAGGACATGGATCAGTTGTTATCTAAAGAGAGGAGTAATTTGTTTCTCTTTCAGTGAGCGATGTAACGATAAAGAAAAACCTTCTAAGGATATTTAAGCTCAGGCTGTGAAAGCCCTTCCCTAGAATTCAGTCGACATCTGTGATTAATGTTTTCTACGTGATCTAACTCCATGTTTCTGTAATTTAATGAAATGTGTGCTTGGCAAAGCAGGGGAAGGAGGAAATAATCTTACTATATGCAAACTTGCATGTATTCATTTGAATAAAGATAGCAGTAACAAACCAGAAGAAATAACAAAGTAAAGCAGAAGAAAGAAAAGGGAAGAACAAGATGCTGAAATGTACAGTTACATTTACTGTACTTTGAAAGAGCTACAGTTTGCTTCACACACAGTGCTTTCAAAGTTTGCAGTATTTCTGTTCAGGCAGTTCTATCTGGTAGGTGCCTCTCAAGGCTTCTGCATTTTGAACAGTGAAATCATTTTCGGATAACTTTTTAAATCATGTTCTGATAATACACGCACTGCAGGTTGATGGTAGCTTGGGTGCAATATCAAGAATGTAACTCCACCTTTTGATCCTGACTCATTGTATTCTCTTTGCTGCGTGGTCAGGCATCGCTGCTGTGTTGGAGATCTCCCTATTGTATCAGGATACCCCTGTGCTGCCTGTAACACAAGCATGGAAACAGGCTCTGCCACTAAGAACTTGTATCTGCAGTAAGAGGCATCAACATAGGAGCAGAGGCATGGGAAGAACTGAAAGCAAATAAGGTGGTTTTGACCAGTGTGACAGATAAGTGGTCTTAGAGCTTCAGCTGTTGGACTGTGGTTGAACTCTGGGATTTTTGAGAAGAAATTTTCAGGGAGTCTTTGATAAACAAATAATGGACATTAGAGACGTTCAGGGTGCCATTCCGGCATGAAGGGTCTGCCTGTAAGAAATAAAAAGTGTTCTCCTTTGACAGCTTTAACAAGTGGATGATAGAGGCTGGCACACTTGGCAAATCAAAATCACCACCTCAGTAACATATGATGAATATTAGAGACTTTGGTCATAAAAGGGCTCAAAAGTGAGGAGAATTAGCATGAGCTTTTAAATGAAGGGGAAGGGAGGCTCTGAAGGAGCATAGAGACAAGTGCAGTGACAGAGAGATAAACTTAAAAAAAGTCTTTGCAACAAAGTTGCACCATAGAGATGAGGTATTTAATGAAGAGTTGAGATTTTTTTTGTCTCCCTTGGATGTTAAAATCTAGAAAGTAAGTCAGCTCAAAGATTACATGCCAGGAGGATGAATGGTGACATGGAGTGCAATAAAGAATAACATGAAAGGACAGAGTTAAGCATTAGGAGAGGGACCCTCTGGTTAAGGATCATGGGTCTCTTTGTCTGAGAAGTGAGGCAGTAGGTTTAGAAGGAATAGTGGCACAAGGGCATCTCTTTTTGTGGAGGCTTTTTTGGTTGCTTGCTTTGAGGAGGTAAATTTGAGGGATAATGCCCACTGAGATGTAAAAACAATTGTGTTTTTTTAAGGACAGAACTACCGGGAGGAGGGTGAGGATAGACTGTGAAGGAGGCTGTCAGAGCTGTGAGATTTCATCTGGGAAAATTGCAGTGGAATAATAAAATGAGAAGAAGTGGGAGCAGACAAGGACCTGAGATTTGGCGTAGCAGGTCTGGTAGAGTTGGTAGCTGGTGGCTAAAGAGCTGAGTAGAGGGAGGCAAAGCTGAGGCGATTGTTACCCATTATCCAAAGGAGAAAGAGAAGACAGTGGAGAAGATTTAAGATGTCTTCGACTTCAGGTGATGTGGTTAAAGAATGGGTGGCTAAGTGAAATGATGAATAGAGCACAAAATCTGCAATGGTAGATCTTCCCTGTATATGAGGAAAAAATACATGTATTTAAAAGATACCATTTACTATCAAGAGTGCAGTCAGAATTTTAATCTTGAGTTTTTAGGGTTATTATCTTAAGCTGCCAGGTGCATGTGACAAAAATTCAAATGGAAGGTGATTCTACCTTTCCTGGAGGAAAAATAAACTGAATTTAATATGCCTAGGTATTTAATTTTCTCTGGTTCTTGCTGGTCACTGTTTGTGGTATTAACATCTCCTGGTGAGCTGCTAGGAGAAGGGGATTGCAAGAGGGTGGGTTGGAAAACTGTTCTGCTGCTTGCTAGTTCTCAAGTCTTGAGATGCTGTGAGGCAGAGTGTGGAGCGCTGAGAAACTCTGTAGCACAGAGGTTCTTCTGGTTCCAGACAGCGTGCTGCAGCCCCAGCCGGATAAAACTCACCATGTGGCTGGAGCAGCCTGCTCTGCCGAGGAGAGCTTTGGACCTTTTTAGTGAAGAAAAAACCCTGAACATTTTAATGTGGTGGGCTACACTGTTTCTCTTCACAAGCACCTACAGAAGTTAGTCTATAACAGGACTCCTTGATTATTTTTTCTGCGTCACCCAGCCTGTGTACCATCTGAAGATGGAGAGAACACATTACAGATGTTTCATTTCCCTTCCCCCCTTTTGAATTAATAATCTTCAAAAGAAAATTGCAGGTGGAGAAGGGGAAGAAATTTTGAGTAGAAATGCTTTTGGTATTTTCAGATTTTAAATGGGTAACCAAAAGTGCAGCTTAAAATTACGTATGAACTGTAGACAGTAAGTACTGGATTCTAGATGTGAGCTCTGAAAGCTGGAAACCTTAGTGTGTGATAGGAACCTGGAACAGTCATGTTTCTGGTTTGGATACAGGAGGCAGGGCTGTCTCGAGCCTAACACACAATGAGCAACTGCCGCATTCTTCGTTAGTGTTCTTTAAATGGGGTATCATGTTTATCTTCAGAAAAAGAGACACTTTATATTAAACTCAGAAAACAAACTTATGAAATGCACAGAAACTTTTTGTTAAAGTATTTAAAAGGATTTTCTCTGAATATAGCAGAAAGGTTCAGAATTGAGACTCTGCATAGATTTCATATGGATTGTAAGCTGATCACTTCTGCTGAAAACCAAACCCAAACTAACATGTCCGTGCATCTTCAGGGCTGGATCTGGCTCCCATCTATTGAGTTCAGTATGCGAGCGGAGCGAGTGCTTGTTTGTCTGTGCCCGTCAGCGTACACATGCTTGCACTCTGTGCTTCCACGTGCACACATGTGGCCCTTTGAGTCCAGGATCTTTCACTTGAGTCCATGTTAGAAGCTGACACTAGAGGAAACTCCAGCAGTCTATTTTAGGATGTATCTCATTACATTAAGCAGCACAGATAATGACTTAACAGACTTAATTTAAAAAACAAAACAAAACAAAAAAACTAAACCTTTTTAAGGATTATAGTGAAGTTTGGGTTTGTTTTTTTTATTATGGTTCCCACTCTTGTATTTGTAAATTTTTGTTCAAGATTATTACTCTATTTTGTTGGCCATTGGTTGTTTTAATAATAACATCTGCATCCTAGTAAATGGATTCAATGAAGCATCTTAGAAGAATAACAGAATCATGCAATTGCATAGCTGTTACTGATTCACTATTACCATGGGAAAATCCCATTTCTATTTTAGTCTTTCTACCTACGATCTGCAAAGAATGTATTTTCTTACTTTGATTGCAGTTTTGACATTTAAAGAAATACTTGCTGTAATGAGGCTTCTGTGTTTTGTTCACTATGAGAACATTTCAAGTATTTACATAATTAGAATATTAACAGACTCTATATCATAATGTAGAAAACAATTTATTTTTTGCTTTTGTAACCAAAAAAGCCCCACAAAACAAAAAAGAAAACCAACCCTAAGTGCAAACTCTCCCACTCAAATCTTGTAGATTGTTCATAAAGCATAGATATAGGAACATGTGGAATAAAGTAGCTTTATAGAGTTAAGAAGGAAGAGAGGGAGCCTTGTATTATTCTTGTTCAGAAAAATGTTCTTTTTACCACATTAATTTTAGGATTTTTTTATTAGTGAAGGAAATACAAAAATGATTATGAGGAAAAAAAGTATAGTGAGGATGATGCCTGTAACTGCTCTTAACAAACTAGCTGAGAGAAGATAAAACTGTTGCCCTGTTTTGAGGAAGCTGCTTGTTCTAGCTGTACTGAATGCAGGAATTATAAAAACAAAATAGGATTCTTGTTATGCTCATTTGCATGTTAAATATTCTGGATGTTTTTCCAGCTCCCAGTTATTTCAAAGCAGTCCAAGTGTCTGAGTTCTGGGAACAAACCAAATGACTTACAAGGCTCTTTGGTGTGCAGATGACCCCTTCCCTAAAAATCTGCTAGTCCAAAGTGGAGCAAGTTGATGATTCTGCTCTTTGAAATCATAATAGGCTGCTGGGAGAAACTCTTTCCTTCATATCAGCTTCTGAAGTACGTGGCTGGAGAGAGTATTTGAGAGGGTACAGATAGGCAAACAGCATTCATTTACTCCATGATGAAAGTCATTAACATCGCTGTTTTCTTCATAGTCAAATTTGAAATACCTTGAATGTGTAAAGCAAATAAGAAGTACCCCAGCAGTGCAGTGCTTTAGACTTAAGTTCAGTTGCTCTTTAAATCAGGTGTTAGCCTACGCTGTTTAACAGGTACAAAATGCCTCTATGAGGCTGAATTTCAGATGAGAAAGTTGGTAGGTATTTTAATAGCTTAGTGCTCTATCCACTGCAAAATTAAAAAAAAAAAAAAAAATCCCTACCAAACCTACACAAAAACCACCCACAACAGATCTGTAGGAGGCCTTGAGGACTTTGTCAAGTAGTATCTTTGTAAAAATAAATGAGGCAGCTCATCACAAGGAAAGTATCCATTTAATACTTTCCATAATCCATAACAATCCATTTAACATTAATGGGCTCCAGATCCTTGCTTGGAGAAGAGGTTATAAACCTTCGGGACAGTTGGACAGTGTCACCTTTAATACTCAGTAACAATCAAAAGGCAAATGGTTAGGATAGGAACAGCATGAATTATTGTTATGCTTTTGTAAATCAACAAACTTTCTTTGTGCATTTTATGTAATAGTTAGTTTCCCTTCTCAGGAAGGAGTTAGTAGAGCTGGGAAAGGTGAGAGTGAAGGGAAAGCAGATCTGCAATGAAATGGCTTCTTTAAGAAAAATGAAGCAGCACCAACTCAGTAAAGCTGTGACAAAGTTGCGTAAAGTTGGGAATGGGGATTATGAATAGGAGGCAATTGTTCACTGTTTCTCTGAAGATGGGAGCTGAAGGGTATCAAGTGAAACTATCAGGCAGCAGGTTTAAAAATAAAAGGAAGTGGTTTTTCATGACACATAACAAGATGTGGAGCTCACTGCCACAGGATGGTAGTAGAGGTCAAAAATATAAATGTACTAAAAAGGGATAGAATGAATTCACATACAAGTTTGTCAGGTGCCCCAGAGTTGTAGAGCCCCAGAAGTTGGGGACAGTATGGCAGCCTTGCCTTGCTGCTTGTGATCAGTCTGTCTGCAACAGGCCATCATCTAAGTTGGCATCGTGGGCTTCAGAGACTACAGATCTGAGCCAGTATATTTTGCCTAATGGTCTTCACCACCTTGCCTTCTTCCGCTAATTACAAGTTGTAGCCAGCCTTTAACTTTTCATTCTCACACACTTTTTTCTCGCTCTCCCAAGAAACTAACTGTTTCTTTCTCCAAACTTGGTGGATACATTGATCCTCTTTCAAGCTTCTTGATTATATTTTTCCCTGGAGAGTTACTCTTGAGTCTCATTACTCTTCCTGGGAATGCTAGTGCATGGTTTGATTAAATGCATCAGCCTCATGTAGGCATGCATCTTACTATATACCTGTTGAGCTCTCCTGACTACCTGTGGTCTAATTGACACACCCATCTTCCTTGGAAGCTTCAGGGATGTCCTATTTGATTTCTTTTTTCCCCTTCTGTGAACTTTGCACCAAGCAGATCTAATGCCATGAAGGTTGTGTGTAATCAGGGACAAGGAACAGGGGTGGGGATCGTGGTACATGGAAGCCCTTGAGGATCTTGCCTGTAAGCATGGCCAAAGAATGATAATGTTTCTGGCAGGAAACCTTTCTTCTCCACTCTTACTCATGCATAAATTGACTTGCTTTCCTCAGTTCTGGAGGGGACAAGACAGAGAGCTACTTGTGCTTTCTCCTGCTTCCTCTTTTCCAGGAGCAAGAAATATATGCCTGGTAGGTCCATTCAGGCACCTCTCTGTTTCTGCTATTGAACATCAGGGGAATGAAGAAATATCAGTAAATCACAGAATCACAGAATATTAGGG
>NW_010312307.1:0-15046 GCF_000700745.2 Antrostomus carolinensis
TGCAGCCCCTGCCAGCGCCTGGGCAGGGACAGCCTGTACAGCCCCTCAGGAGCTTGGGCTGAGTGATGCCTTAATATCGCAGGGATGGTTGCTCCAGTGGGTGTGCGGGACCATGCCCTGTGGCACATCACCCCCACTGCTGAGCTTCTCTGTAGGTTGCTCTTAAAAGAGTTTCTGGCCCCTTTTGTGCAAACTGCTGCATCCGTTAGCCTTACACTGACAGCTGTACTCTGGACCCAGCAGTTATGTCATCCTCTCCCTAACACCTGTGGAAAGGGTGCTTGGCCCTCCTGATCAGGATCCAGATGGAAATGGAGAACAAAAATCACCCTTTGATCAGGAAGAGCTGGCAGAGCTTGTTAGAAGGGTTTGGAGCTTGCTAGAAACTCATGTTAAACAGTCAATGAGACTTACTTGTCTCACTCTTGGTCACTAAGGACTGTGGTCTGTCCCTGTGTTGAAACCAGAATTTGTTGCTCAGATCAACGTCATCAGCAGAAATTAACTAGGACTGTTACGAACCAAGTTAGCTGAGGATCACATAAAAATCTGGGCTCTCTAATTTTTCCTTGCTCCTGCATTTCTTCCATCTTGTCCTATTCAAAACAAGCATTCCAGGACAAGTTCTGCTGTTTCTGTACAGTAGTTAGTGAAAAGAAGTCTCAAGGTGTTTACATAGTATTAATCAAGTCAATCACCAGAGGGCAAAGGAAATGAAATGAGGATGTTCTAGACCATGAAATAGATGACTCACATCCCTGGAAAAGGTTTAATTGAGCAGAACAGGTACATAAGTGTACCTGGCTCACCACAGAAATTGTATAGAGGAAGATGAGCCTCCAGAGAGAAGGATCAAGACACTCTGACAACATAGAGAAATATGTACAGTGCTTATGTAAATTGTGTCTGCGGAGAACAGGCCTCCATGCACACAACTCATCCAGCTCCCATAGAAGGCAGCTGGCAGCACTCTGCTTTACAATGCTTTCACTAGAGCGGTTGGTCATGTCCATTGGGAAAAAGTGCTCTGATGGGAACCTCAGCACTGTGTACACAGTGAAGAGAGTATCCTTGAGACCCAAAGGCGTGACTTTATGGAAACACCTTTGATGCTGTGTTTTTTCCTCTGTGTTTTTTCCTCTGTGTTTTCTGTGCTCTTGTTCCTCAGCTCCTCAAGAAAGCAATGCACCTATGAAAGGGATGTGCAGAAGAGGGAAATGTACAGTTATGGGTCAAACTGGTGTGCACACCTAGCCATGGTGTTCTGCACTACAACCTGTCTCCTGGAGCTGGGCTCTTCAGCCCTTACTGCAAACTAAAGTAATGAGATGCCCACACTCAGACTTGCAGAGAAGTGGGCAGCTCAAGTGTTTGCCTGGAAAGTGGTTTCAAACCTCAGCTCTACCTAATCCAGGACATGGTCTTGAACATAGAACTTGTGCAAATGCTCTAACCAGTACCTAGGGCCAGAGCCATTTGTATTCTCTGGATCAGTGCATATTTGACTCATCATACCAAAGCAGAAGAGCACTACCAGCAGGGAACAAGAAACCTCCACCTTCATGTCGCTGACAGTCTTGCAGTCACCTGGAGGAGTGGGGCACCAAGGCTTTAGGTCTTCCAGCAATTCAGGATTTTCAATTACAACGACAGGCCTTATCTCTTCCATGTGATATGCACAGCACCACAGCTCTAAGTAAGCCAAGGAAACCAAGTCCCATGGTGGACTGTTCAATGTCAGGCTCAAAGGGTCTCTGTAGTATTTACTTGAGCTATGTTTTCCAGAGGCAGAAGTGCCCACAGCTCCTGGGCATGCACACAGGCATGCAAGATGATGTTTGGAGGTATTGGGCCAGATCTTCTAGGCCCAGGAAACCTAGGACTTAGCCACCTTAAATGTCAGTGAACTAGACTTTTGTTGGTTTTACCATTATTATTACAAACTACAGATATGATTAAAAGACATACCCAGCTATTAATAAAGTATTTTCTGGTTATCCCTAAGGAAAAAATAGTTTATTCTTTCCATGCACAACTCTGCATTTGCCCACCTTCAATAGGCCCTAACGCAGGTTTATGTGTTTACAGCCCTTGCGTGCCCAGATGCATTTCAGATCCCCAAGTCTAATGAGTTCCCATCACATGAATTAATTATACTACAAAGCACAGGAAAGAAAGCCATTAAATCTTAAATTAAGTTTTTAAATTAAAATATTACTGCGGAAATTCAATAGCAGCTTGTAGCCCGTGGGAAGTGACTCTGCAGGGAAAAAATGCCATTTGCAGGTGAGGTGGCACTCAGAGCACCTTATCGTATTCGTGGGGAGGAGGTGCTGACCCCTGTGGAGAAGCTACAATTATAATGAGTCTCTTATCCAGGAAAAAGCAGTTATCCCAATACATTTGTGATGGAAGCTGAGGTACTGAATAAGATGCTAGCAGGATATAAATAATGAGGTGGTACACAGCTGCGTGTTGGAACCGAGCCACTAGAGCAAGATAATGGCAAAGGCAAAAGCTTAACTTACATTGCACAATTCCTGTGGGAAAAGGGGTGGCAGGATAATGCCACATGGAAAGCTGATTCCTCAACTTGTAGTGGGTAACATAACGCTGTAGCCCTGTTTGTCTTTGATCAGAGCCAGAACAAGCAGAGCTGACTTACTACAGAGTTCTAACCCTAGGTACAAGGCTAAATTCCAGCTGAATGTGCTCCCAAAGTCTAAACATACAAAGGCCATTTCTGGCTTCACATAACTAAACCCATGCTGAGAAAGGGAAGAAGCTGCTGAATGCATGGGTCTAGATTCATCAAAGAATTTAATCAGTGTCCCACTGAAAAGGGATTTGAACTTCTGCGTGACTGCTCTGATAGTCTGAGACTATCAGAGTATACATTATGTGCTATTTTATGGTGATTTCCTGTTACCATGCAAGGCATAACTCGTATTTCTAATTAAACATTTTAATATAACACAGCTTGTGGATGTCTCATGGTACAACCTAGTAAAGATGGGGTTTTAAAAAGGAACAGTGATTTTTTAACCATCAACGCCAATGCTCTTCAACATGATTCCGTTCTGCCCTTACCCTCTGGTGCAAAACTTATGGCAAGAATTCCTAACGGGAGCATTGGTCAATTTATACATCATTGTACAACAGTGTGTTTTGTGACAGGTTTGCTTAAATATCTTTCACTGAGATAAAAGCACTGCAAAGAAATATGGCACTGTTGTGAATTTTCCCTGGTTTGTAACTCTGTACAGCCCGATTTACAGATTGCTGAATGCTTTACTGCTTTGATTAAAGCACAAAGAATTAAGTAAACTTCTCTGCTGATTTCAGTGCAGGAAAATAGTCACTAATAATCACGTTTCATTTTAAAGCACATTACTCTATAAACTCACCTGGCCTCTCACAAGCTAAATCTAAAGCCCAGTGAAATCAAAAGAAGTCTTTCCATTGACAGTTGATCAGGGATGTATTGTGAGTATCTGATCATTGTTGAACTGCAGCACAGAAAAGTGACTTTTTAACATCAGATGGCAACCAATGCCTTATTACTACTTTAAGCAATATTGCATGACATTCCCCTGTACAAATTTTGTACATGAAAGCACTGGGATTCTTCGTAACCGAAAGGATGAGGTTTTTGGAAGTCTCTGATGAGCCTGTCAGCTGCTCCCTGACCATGGCAAAACAAGACATCCCTTCACAGTCTGCATCAGAAACCAGATATCCCATACAGTCACATTTATAGACCATAGCTCTCTGTAAAGAATGTAATATATTTAATTTTCCATTTGTCCCATAATGTGCCACAATGAGTAATGAAGAGCTGGGGCTGGGAGGTGGCCCTGGCGACGAAGTGGCCTCAACATCCTAGGGACATTATGGGTTTGATCTTTCTAGGGATCTGCTTAGAAAGGAAAAGTATTCCTTTAGGTCCCATCCAAAGTGCTCCCAGACACTGAGGAATTGAGATAAACCCTCTGTACTCCTTTCAATTATGGCTTTTTCTAGTTTCATAGCTAATTGCGCTGACCAGCAGTTTTCCTCAGGGAATCATTAGTAGGTCTCCCTTAGCTTCCTTTTTCAGTCACTTCCTCTCCCCTGAGCTGATGGTTTCTGCAGCTTGAAAAGATCTATCCACAGGCTTTGCTTTAGCTCAGCAGCTTCCACCTTCTTCTCTTGGGGCAATAGCAGAGGTAACACACAGCTCAGTAGCACTGACAGAGCTATTGGAACAGTTGCATTGTTGGTGGAATAAAAGCATTATGAAAAAAAAAAAAGGCTCTTCAAATAATAGAGAGATTATCAGAATGTCTTACTCTATACACCTTTAACAACTTCTACATGGAGAACAAGAATATTTTTGTGCTGTTCTCTAGGGCTCTTTCACCCATGAAATTCTTGAATCTGCAGCACACAGCCCCTCTTCTGAGTCAAGCTGATCTTACTATAAAGCTTCTAGTCCTCTCCCTGCCACCTTCTAGAACCACATCAAATCAATATAGGATATTTCCGATGGAACTGAAGTTTCTGAAGTCTAGGAAACTGCAATTCCTTTAATGAGTGTACTTCCTTGTCTGACCCATTTAACCAGCAACACAAATGGTAGCAGAACCTGCAGGAGATATAAATTCATAACATTGATGAACAGTCTGTGAATGCTGCAGATGCCCACAGCATCTGTCCCTTTGCCAACGGATAGACCTTGAATAATCCATGACATTGCAACAGTCACAGGTGCTCCCATGATTAATATTTTAGCTTGATTTCTTACAGGTATGAGGTTAAATCACGCTTGACAATTGGAGCTGCTGTTGTACGTGTGCTCTGCCTGGGATTTCAGCTGTGCTTTTTGGAGAGGGGTAGATGAGGAATCACCACTCAGCACAAACACCTACCTTGCTCACTGCTGAACTGCTCACTCTCAGCCAGTGTCTTGAGCCTGTGTCTTGTGGGTTCCTCTGCACAGATACCGTTCCTTGGGCACTGGGATCTGTGCCAGCATCCCACTGCTGCACCCTTCCTGTGTGAAGTAGAGATGCTTGTTAGCTGCTGCTTCATATTCCTGGAATAGACTGTACTTAAGGTGACTATGAAGAACACTTTAAGAGTTCTTTTTTTTCTCATGAGAAATTGTCATTGAGATTATAAACACCTCTTGAAAATACTTGCGGAAATATGCTACAGGTAAACAACAGATGATCACATTGAAAAGCAGCTTTGTTGTCTATGTCAAGATCTTCAAGGCAGAAGATGTTATTTTATGGCCTTTTGGACTTCTTTGTTCTGGAGATGGTGTAATGGTTTTAACCCGGCTGGCAGCCATACACCACACAGCCACTTGCTCACTCTTCTCTGCCTGGGGAATGGTGGAGAGAATCAGAAGGGTAAAAGTGAGGAAACTTGTGGGTTGAGATAAAAACAATGTACTAATTTAAATAAAAGAAAAAATAAAATAATAGTTACAACAATAGTGATGATAATAGTAATAATAGAATATACAAATGAGTGATGCACAGTGCAGTTGCTCACCACCCACTGACCAATGCTCAGCCCATTCCCAGCTACTGATCCCAGAGGCGTCAAAAATCCTGAAACCCCAAATCCCAGAAGACAGAGAGCGAGAGCTTTTTGGACAATCCTCATTCATATGCTGAACATGATGTTATGTAATATGGAATATCCCAATGGCCAATTTGAGTCTGTTGCTCTTGCTGTGTTCTTTCCCAGCTTCCTGCACACCTGCAGACTAGCAAAGCATGGGAAGTTGAAAGGTCCTTGATTTATTAGCGACAACTAAAAACATCTGTATATTATCAATGTTCTTCTCATACTAAATGCCATACTAAAACCAAACCACAGCACTTATATAACTACTGAGAAGAAAGGTAGCTCTATCCAAGCTGAAACCAGCTAAATGAATTTGGTTATTTATGAGCCTCTCTCAAGCAACACCTTGTTTGCTAGACCTCAACTTCCCACTCAAATAAAACTCATCACTCAGACATGGTGACCTCTTACTCAAGAAAGTTTTTACATTATTCTAACACAGTGTCATTTAATAAACTAGGATCACATCTACTCATAAAATCATGAGGAAACTGCAAAAAGCAAAGACAACAGTAGGAGAAATTAGAGCACAACAACAAGGTTCATAAATGAAATTTGCCAGGGCTGGATTTTTCCTCTCTCTCCCATATAATGAGATGAGAGACCTCCATATTCTCTTCTGAATCAGGTATTTATGCACACAAATGGCCTATGTGTCTTCTAGATTATTTATGTTTCATACTCGCCACTCTGCTTCCTGGAAAATAAAACGGAACAAATCTAGCTTGTCTGCTAATTAAGTGTAAAGTTGTCTACATTTCTGTATTAATACAAATTTTAATATGCTCACTGAATGGAAGATATTCTGCTTCCACTTGCTTCTGAGTTAACCAGATGGATTTTGCTATATTTGTACTGTAATCTCTTCCGCTTCTCTGCAGATGAGAAGGAAAGGCCCAGCCTATTGCTTATACAGAACATAAGTTTATCAAGCATTTTGTGCATCCCCTGGGATTAGTGGAACTATGAAATTGTATCATTATCATTGCTTGCTGCATTACTGAGCCACCAGGCAGGGCCTGAGAGAATGTGCATGCATGTTTGTGCAATGACATTTTTCAGCCACAGTTCACCTTTTCATATCTTTACTTCCTGCATACTAATCCAGCCCCAAAGTATTCCAGGCTGGTACCCAGAACCAGAATTTCCTTCTCTGTTTTAAGCAAGGATTTTTGAGGTATTTGAGCTATTTCTCCCAAGCTCATTGTTTACAGATAGGAGAACTGTTGCTTTTTTGCTTAGACACATTCACAACTTCTGAAGAGATAGGCAGACTTGCAGACTGCTGTGCAGTGATTTGGCTTTCAACCTTTGCCTCCACAGCATGGCTTTGAAAACAGGCCACTTGTAGACACAGAATTTGTCTCTGCAAACACTGAAACATGCGCATAGAGATAAAGTGCAACAGCAATAGCAGAGTCATGGCTTTACAGTATCAAGGTGCTACTTAAAAATGCGGATGAGCCTAGAAGCACTTTGGTTTAGGCAAACTAAATTTTTCCACTTTGTTACAGCAAAACAAATTTCAGAGCTAAGTAAGCACCAATCTGACGGGAAATTCGTAAGCCTATTAGAGAGGGAAGTGTGCTTGAAAGAACACCCTTTGACACTCTGCAGAAGTTACTGCTCTGGTGTAAGCCTACACCTTAAAAAATACTCCTAAATCAAAAGTCTCTAAAGGAACGATTAAGTGATAAAGCCTCGTCTCAGTGTTTGCTGTTGCTCCAGCTTCACCTCACCGGGATATTGTGCTCCCAGTTGGTCCTCGGGACTGCACAGAGAGCTGGCACTGAGGGAATGCTGTCAACCTTTGCAGTTCCTGCCAGGGTGTGACTGTGCTTTTGGACACAACCCTAAGCAAACAGTGGTGTCAAACGTTGCAGTCCTACAAAGGAAGTCACTGTGACAAAGCCGGCCGTGCTAGGCTAGGCTGGGAATTATTAACTCTTCCCAAGGCAAGGCATTTCCCTCTTTCCTGTTGTCCAAATCTGAGCAGAGAGCTCATTCACCCACTCTTCACTCCCTCTTTCATCTTCCATTAGCTTGGTAACCAGAAAAGCAAAGACTTCAGTGCATTGACATGATGTGGTTGTGGAGGGTGTGAGGGGTTTCAAATCCCTCTTGCACTTTTGCAGAAGCATGAAGGTTAAAATAATGTTAACATTAAAAGCGTAAGGAAGCGAACTGAGGAAGCACGGTCCCAGCAGCCTGGCAGCTCTGCTGATGTCCTATATATTTCATACAGGCTAATGTTTTGGCAGTCTGGAATGTTTTTGAAATATGAAAATAGGGTGATTGATCACATGTATTATGAAATGTAAATCTAGAGAGAATTTCATAAATTTATACAAAACTTGTGGTTCATATTTTTAAACTATAATATTATGTAGCTCCTGAAAAACAAGAACTGTAATGCCAACAAGTGGTGTGCAAGGCTAGCATAGGAAATAGAATTCTTGAATGAAAGAAAGAAGTTTGGGTATTTTCACAGAAACATGGTTTGAATTTGTGGATAAGTTTCCCCATTTTTTCAAGGAGGGAAATTACAGTAATTTCCCTGCCACTCTTAGGGCCATTATTATAGGATACTGCAGTTAGAGTTTTGTGATTTAATAAAGGAGCCCACCTACAAATGGGCTGAAATATATATTGTAGATTTCAAAGTGTTATGTTAGCAAAAATGTTTTGCAAATTTGAGGAACGGATGATGAAACTGAATTGCAGGAATTTAATTTGCCATTCATTGGTTTTTATTCTCTTTTGGCTGCAAACGAGCCATCCTACTGAGGTGCATGCAAAGAAATGGAGATGCAGAATATAAGTCATTATCCCTGGTATGTAAAAGCAAAACGAATGAAGTTTGCGATCTGAACATTGATCACAAACAGCTGTTTTTGCCTTAGATAGATTTTCAAAAGTCTGATATCCTTTTAGACTCTATGATAACTAGTACAAACTGTTTAGTCAACAAATAGAGCATTTTTCAAATAATACTGAGTGGGATTTCCGCTCAAACACTAAAGTACATTTCAGTATCTCTGATGGTGAAACAAAAATACATAATAGCCAAACACAGGTGGTATGTTCTAGTAGAGGCCAAATGGAAGCTACCGCTACAAGGAAAGGACACTTGGAAGATAGGATTATTTATTGATAGCAGCACTTACTATTTCATCTCTTTGTGTCAAAGATTCTACAGTGATGTGAACTAAATCCAGTGCAATCTTGAAGCTGAGATTTTCTTCTTTCCAGTTCCTTGCAGAATAAGCATCCACAAATTGGAAAGTGGAATGGGGAACAAATAAGAGGCAGAACTGTACACAGAAATAAAATTTTGGTTTGAGGAAGTGTCAAGCCTGTACTCCACAGCAGGCTGCATGGAAGAGTCATGATGGATAATGGGAGCAGCATTGTGCCATTCATACATAGAATTCACTTATGTGTTTACGTGAGATCAAGAAGAAATTCCAGCACTCAGATTTGAGAGAAATTGGGCTGAGTTGAGCATTAACTGTTATAAAATTCAACACAATTTACCTGGCTAAAACTCAACAGAACTGAAACTCTCATCAATAGGTATTTTCAGAAAAATACCAGGTTCTGAATAACAAGTGGAGTGCTATGAACAAGGTGCAGAAAAGTAAGTGCTTTCTTCAGCCTCTTGCACTGAACTCCTGTGGCTGTAGATAGGCCTTCTTCAGGGACCAGACAAAGGGAGCAACTAAACCCCTTATTTTTATGGGTCAACTAGTCACTAAATGCAATTATGCTTTTCCTGTTCTTTTAAGGAGATATACAACCACAGTGGCTTTATCAAGAGTTAGGCACTGCCATTGGCTAAGCAATGTTTTATCAATACAATCTTCCTATATTAAATAACAACACCCATTGGCAGAACCGGGAAAATATTCCTCCTTCTCAAAGAAGCAGTCATCTCAGGTGCAGACTTTAAAGTAAGAGAAGAAAATGTTAACAATCAGTGAAGTAGAGAGAGCATTTAGAAGGCACCTTGTTGTGTACCCAAGGTCACTGTGCTGACTGTGGAAAGACAAGCCAACTTCTTCCGCATTTGAGGTTTGCCAAAGTGTGCAAAAACCAGCCTGGACTGGCTGGAGTTGAAACAAGGTTTGGGTGGTGTGAATTTGCTTGTTTGACTCAAACTTGCAGCCCTAAGCCACAGTCATGAGAACCATTTTAGTGGAGAAGTTGTGAAGTGTTCTGTGTGACCTCAGACTCAGACTAATGTCTTCCCCACATTAAGACCAGGGATATTTTAAATAACAAGTAATAAGGGAAGAATTGAAATTGAATAGTTTGAATTGTGATAAACAAAGATAGTATAAAATGTATTGTCCTGCACAGCAAAAAGGCTCCCTGAATTGTTATTTATTAATTTATTTCTGCTAACAAAAAGAGTTGTTGACTTCAGGAGAAATGACTGTATTCTCACACACCAGCACTGTGGATGTGTCAGAGAATGTAAAAGTGAAACTGATTGGACACTGATTGGTAATAAAGGTGAAAGTACACAGTTCATTTTCATTGCTCACAGTGGAAGAAAGAACAAAACAAACAATCAGGATTAAAAGCCAAGTTAATTAAATTCCAAATACCTTTCAGTGTAATAAGTTACAATGGTATTAGTAGCACAAGCTAGGAAATTTATTACTAAAAATAGCATTTTTTCAGTCTCCCTAGGTTTTCTCTGTACTTAGTAAAGAGACGCGAGCACATCCAGAGGGCATTTCAGATCTTAGGAGAAATCAATCTCTTTCTTTCTCTCTGTATAAATATAGTTATATAAACAGATACACAGAAACACACACACACATATATGTCTGAAGGTATATACATTTCTGTGTGTATGCAAGTACCTGTACATGTGCTAACAGTCCCCAGGACCCTTACCCACATTTACACAGGATAAATCCAAGCATGGAAGTTTGACAGAGCAAATTATGATCCTGCTCTTTCATGGTTTTTACAACTATGTTGCATAAAGGAGTTTCTTCTGACTTACACTGAATTAGTTCATATCAGGGTAAGACACTGAGAATAAAGCATAACAGGCTGCCCAGGGAGGTTGTGGAGTCTCCTTCTCTGGAGACATTCAACACCCACCTGGACGCCTTTCTATGTGATCTCATTTAGGTTCCTGCTCCGGCAGGGGGGTTGGACTAGATGATCTTTCGAGGTCCCTTCTAATCCCTAACATTCTGTGATTCTGTGATATAGTATTTATATGGCTTTAAGTAGAAGCTGGTAGTTAAAGAGTTAATACATGGTTCAGCAAACTAACTATCATACCTGGGAGATATATAGTCACATTTTCAGCTCATGTAAATTAGTACAGCTCCCATATCCTCAGCTCTCCACAGACCAGTTGAGGGACGAGTCAGAACCTCCCTTGATCAGTGTTTGGATCTCCCTGGAGGCCCCTGTGGGACCATTTTGCATGGGGTTTTCCTCTGCAATGCCCTTAGACCAGACAGATCTCTTCCTCCAGCCTGGGCTGTGCCCTGGCACATCAGTCCTTGCCGACCTGGGAGGTGGGTGCATTTCAGCTCTATTCTGAGCACTGTGGGGAAACAAAACTCTGCTGTTAGCAATGTAAAATGCATGAATGTTTCTGAGGCACATGCACCCTGCACAGTGCTCGGGAAAAAAGACTTGGCCTCCCATATGCAGGAGAACAAAATTTTGACTCTTGTTTGGAGTCCACTGCAGGAGTTATGACGGAAAGTAAACATATATCCTACTGAACACTGGTTACAGACAGGCCTGGGCTGGAGCTACTCCATCTCAATCAGATAAACACAATACATTTTGCCTTGTAGTAACATTACAGTTATCATAGTGTGACTTTTATCATTGAGTTCCATGATCTTTCAAGATTACCAAATATAACCAGAGATAAACAGGTACACTCTGTGTCTGCAGTTCTTTCCCACATAAGAAATACCATGCACATCAATAATGCTGGGCTTATCTTACTGCAAATACTTACGCAGTTACCTAATGCAGCTCACAGGTTTTAAGGGAATTCCTGGTGATGTCTGCAATTCTTGAGTAAAAAGCTCCATAGCTGCACACCATTTTATCCCAATAAGTGTGGTTAATATTAGATTAGAGTGATTCCTGTCTTCCCCTCATGTTCTAATTAAAAATCCAAAGCAGGCTGGCTAAAAGAGAGCACCAAATTTTAGGTGATACACATATCCCTGAAGTGTCAGCTCCACGTCCTGAGCACAGTCCCTCGTAGTCATGTGGCAGCCAGTGATTTTTAAGCAGCTCTGACTGCATTTGCTGTCACTGGGTGGCTATAACAGAGAGCCAGAATACAAGAAAGCCACAGCAGCACTGGCCAAAAACAACCCACTCATCCTTTCATATGAACGTGGCTGCTGGGCCTCAGACATAATGTCCAGTCCTCCACTCAGACAGTCACCTAAAGAACAAAGAGTAAATATCAGTGTGGGTAGATACTATTTCCACTACTTGTAGTTGCAGTTCTCCTTATCCTTTTAATACATTCCCACAGAAGGAGACAGCTCTCGGTTATTAAGTATCTATTTGCTTGGTTTTACTGCAGGGTAAGCCTATATCTGCAATGGAAACATGTAGACACCACAACAGTTTTCACCCTGGTGTATATATACTTTGATTTTCACTCTAGTAGCTATGCTTGAGTGTTTGAAGAGCCATCACTACTATTACCACTGAGTGGTGCTGGTTACTTCCAGTGACCATAAACAAAATGGGGTTCTAGTCATGGGGAAAAAAATAGATACTACATATTTTTCCTGTTTGTATGCTGCTCATTATGTCTTTCTCCTCAATATGAACTTTCAACTCCGGTTGTCTTGTCATGCCAAAGCTTTGATGCCTGAGAAAAAAAGAGCATTTAGCTTGATAAGGTTGCTGTTCAGGTATAAAGATGACCTCTAGCTACAAAATAAACAGCCAGGTCACAGACTGGAATAGATTCTTCTCTCTGAATCCTCTGAAATTAGGAGGAGTAGAAAAAAAACAGCCAAAACAGACTGCATATCTGGTAAAAGCTCTAAGAAGTAAAGGTTTACTGAGCATATCTAAGCTGACATGGCTTGATGATACATCATGAGCTGACAGCCTAAGTGGCTTATCTCTGTGTCACTAGTGAGTTACTTCTCTGTTAACTCCCTCACTCCATAATGCTGGTTTCATGCATTTCTCTCTGTCTTTATTAATGTTTACAACTCATTCATGGAGTATTTAATTTTGTCCAGACTTGATTCACTTTCACTCTAGTGATATTTATTTATTCCTGTAGCCCATTAGCATCTTTACAAAGATGAAGAACATTTTTTCTTCTCCCTCTGGGGGTAAATCAGTTTCTAGGGGGCATCAAGATGTTTAGTCCAGCACATTAATGTGATATGGCATGCAGTGGTGCTCAGTAGCTTTAAGACATCAAATCTAGTAGTGTAGATAGTGAACTGGATGTCTGTTCTGAGATGTCCTAGCAAGGCAGCAGTGAGGGGGGTGGGTCATAACAAGCCAAAATTAAAAAATGTAGGTACTCACCAGCCGATGAGAGATCACAGAATCACAGAATCTCAAGGGTTGGAAGGGACCTCAGGAGATCATCTAGTCCAACCCCGCTGGCTAGAGCAGGTTCCCTACAACAGGTTGCACAGGAAAGCGTCCAGGTGGGTTTTGAACATCTCCAGAGAAGGAGACTCCACAACCTCTCTGGGCAGCCTGTTCCAGTGCTCTGTCACCTTCACAGTAAAGAAGTTTTTCCTTAAGTTTGTGTGGAACTTTTGGTGTTCCAGTTTTTGCCCATTGCCTCTTGTCCTGTCACTGGGTACTACTGAAAAAAGCCCAGCCCCATCCATTTGGCCCGCACACTTCAGATATTTATATGCATTGATAAGGTCCCCTCTCAGTCTTCTCTTCTCCAGGCTGAAGAGTCCCAGCTCTCTCAGCCTTTCCTCATATGGGAGATGCTCCAGGCCCCTCATCATCTTTGTGGCCCTATGATGAACTCTCTCCAGAAGATCCCTGTCTTTCTTGAACTGGGGAGCCCAGAACTAGACACAGTATTCCAGATGTGGCCTCACCAGGACAGAGATGGCCTTTCTTGTGCTACTTCATCCTCCTTCCCAAAATACTTATAACCTGCTGTAGCACTTTTTATCAGCCCATCTCAAAATCTGCCTTTCCTCTTCATTTAGACTTCAGTTCTTGATTTTTCCACCCACGTCTGTGTTAATTTGCCTCCCTCATGTTGAACATAGAGCAGATCAGGGGCTGTCATTCTGCTCAGCTGAATCTACAAGCACAAAATGTACAATGTACAAAAAATATTCAGAAATTCACTGATTAGTCAGCGGAACCACTGTCTTGGTAACTACCAAGCAGAAAACACCTTTATAATTGCGCCTGCACATGATGAGAAATGACACTAGCCACAAACACATCCCGTAAGTCCATAAAATTCTCAGCCCTGAAGGTAAAGTTTGGGTTCTGGCAGACTTAAAATGGCTATACAATTTTCTTAGCAGAATGTTAAACAGCACCATAAAAGAGGGCTTCTAAGCTATAGCTGTGTCTGTAGCAGGCTGTGGGGAACGTGCTTTGCTATGCATCTTTAAATTCAGTGCCCCAATCTCACCTCCTCTACCTCCATACATAGCCTGGGAGAGTACTGTGAATAACCTTGCATATGATAAATGCTACAGACTCCTAACAGACGAAGTCGCTTTTGCTTCGTGTGGATTATCAGAATTCTTATAGTATTTTTTGTCACGTATTCTACATTATAGCTGATATTCTTCAGTAAATATGAGCAGTGGAGAATATGGTAGGGCTCACCAGTGGTTTCAGGAAGGAAGTTGAAGAGCACATTGTATTTAACATTAAATGCCTTGCAAAATTCCTGTCAAAGTGAAGGATTAAATTGAATGAGGTATCTTGCCACAGATGTTTTTAAGGTATCAAATGACCGCTCAGTGCAGGTACTGTGCTGGCCCAGAAAAGTGCCAGATTTCAACACATGCGCAGTTTTATAACACATTCAAGCATAGATATCATCAGCCTCTCTCTTTAAAAGAAAGAACACGTTCATGTTGAATCCTCATGAGGGATTTATGTGCCTTCCTCTTTAATAATGCACAACCTTGTAGCTTGTGCAGTCTCTAGGAAACACTGAAAACCTGCAGTCAGGAGAAGCAAGGGATTTTCTGGAGATAGCTGTTTTCACACATTTTTCTGCTCCTCTTCATGTTCCCAGTTCTGCTGTATGGGAAGCTGATACTCTAATTGATATTATGTATATATTGCATAGCACACATGTACATGTATGCAAACCTACACTCTAAAGACACATTTGCATGTGCGCACACACATATAATATAATTAATATAATATAATATAATAT
>NW_010312308.1:0-210 GCF_000700745.2 Antrostomus carolinensis
AAATATATGTATTCTATAGAATATATCTATTAAATATATAAAAATATACATATACTTTTCTATAGAAAACCTATATATTTTTTAATCTCTATTTTTCCTGCCCCTCTGCCTCCTCCCTTTGTTTCTGAACTGCTCGGAAGTTTCCAGCAGAAAGTGTTTCTCTCCCCAAGGGGCTGGAGAGCAAAGTGCCTACTGAAGCGCTGCTGCTGA
>NW_010312308.1:331-2128 GCF_000700745.2 Antrostomus carolinensis
AACAACAAGGCTGGGACAGAGGACTAAAAGACAAGGACCATGTTTAGCTCCTAGCTCCTTTGAATGTAACCCCTTCCTCCTGCCCCTCCATGTGCACGGGGGGTTTCTCTCCAAATTCTCTGATTTTCAGTAGGAGGGGGAAGTTTTCCATCACCACATTCATGTTTCTTAGGTCTCTCTCTATCTCTAGACCCTGCAGCTCTCCCTGATGGTCCTGCCCTTCATCCATCCCACCTCAGCCATCTCTTCTTCCAGGTGACAGGGGAGGGAAGGTCAGTGCTTCCCTCCCGCTGCTGGATCGAGTTTTCTCAAATGCCCCAAGAGATGACACTTCGTTCCCAGCCCTGGGGCTTGGTTTTGGAAGGGTCTTTTCTCCCACCACCAATCCTCAAGAGTTCAGAGAACCCAAATCTCACGAGCCTCACACAATACCTAACAAAAGCCAGGAAGAAAAAGTGCCTTTTCCTTGAAGATCCTGTAGACCTCAACCCTCCCCTGATGCTTCTCCATTGAAATCGAGGCTCTTGGGTTTACCCCCACCAGCAGCATCCCTCACCACAGCTCTTGCTTACCTGGGAGGAGTGAGGAGAAGCACCGAGCTCCCTGCTGAAGGGGATGGGCAGGCTGGGATCTGCGAGCGTCCCAAGGTGATGCAGCTCTCAACTTATAGTGACATTTGATCGTCTGGAAGAGCCGATTGGCCCCAGATCCCTGTGCTGGGCAGGGAAGAGAAGGGAGCAGGTGTGGGGTGGGGAATAGGGAGGGGAGCCAGGGGGAAAAAAAAAAGGTCATTCCATGTATAGGAGCAGCTGGAGGAATTGCACAGTTGATGCTCAGATGGGAGGGACATGTTTGGAGGAAAAAAAAACCCACCACAAACCTCCAGGGCTTCTGTTTCTATATTTACAACCCCAGCAGGCAGGCAGAGCTTAAAGAGGGGTATCTGAGGCAAAGGCACCTCAGAAACAAATTGTAGGGGCCCCACAGCTCTGTAGAGCTTGGTCTTTGCTTAAAAACTGGTCGTAGCACCCTGGCTCTTGCAATCTCAACAAGGCAGCAGCAGCCCCTGCTCTCCTGGCTGGGCAGGAGCTCTTCCCTGCTGCCCCTCTGCATCTCAATGGCTTTGGTTGCACAGCAATTAGATCCTGCAAAGGGTTTGGGGACTTTCTGCCATCCAACACTCTTTGAAACGAGGGGTCACGAGGCATGTGAGAAGTCAGAAGCACATAGCATACGTGTCATGTGTGTGTTTGGGAGTGGGTGGCATGCGGCACGCACCCACCTCTCGCTGAGATACCAGGGCTCTGCTAGGCATTGCAGCTTGAGGAGACCTGGAACAAAGAGCCAGAGAGCAGGAACACAGCAAGAGAGCTTGTCTGACCTCAAGCCACACTCACACCCTTCTTAGCATGACATAAAAGAATTATTTAAGTAAGGATGTCTTAGAGAGGGTCAAGCCCAGATGGCTGGACCCCACCTAGGATGCTCCAGGCACCCAGAGGGGTTCCTCCGCAGTTGCACGGCGATGCCGGCAGAGGATTGCAGTGCCTTGGACAACTCTCTGCCTCATGGTTTCCATTTCACTGAACCTCACAGGCTTTAGGTCCCCATCCCCTCCCTCCCACCCCCCTGTCCCCTTGGCAGGGCTCCCCAGCCGTGCAGCGCGTGCCCGCCGGTGTGCCTGGCAGCTCCAGCAACCCCCTTTCTTCCAGCCTGTAGGAGCAGAGAGAACCTTTAGGAGCTGCAGGACAGGAGATATTTTTGGCCTGGGTCACAGGTTGATTCCTGCCCACTCTT
>NW_010312308.1:2144-22408 GCF_000700745.2 Antrostomus carolinensis
CCCCCAGCGAGGATGTAGAGAGGAGTTTTTGAAGCTGTGGAGCAGGAGCACAACGCTGCAGCCTCCCACCCACCAGGTAAGGTGCACCAGCCAAAACTCCCCTCTCCAGCTTGTAACCCTCCGCCTGTCCAGCAGCTTAACCCCTCATCTCCTGCAACCCAGCTTGAGCCAATGCTTTTCTAACCCCTTGGGTGGGAATGGGACCGTGCATCCATCCTCAGCACCCTGGCTTCAGCCAGGAGGAGTTTGCTGGGTGGGGGAGCTGGGTTGGGTACTCTGTGCTGCAGAAGAGAGTGGCACCTGCATGGGGACACACAGCCAGACCAGGTATTGTGGCCTCTGATCCCCTACCCCAGCTCTGCCAAAAGTGCTGATGCAGCAATCCAGCCCTCCTCGCTGCATTTTTGGTGCCATCAAGCATTTTTGCCATCTTCCACTGGCACAGTTTCCTCGGGCACTGCACCAGCTGGGCACCTCTCCAAGAAATCCTGTATATGCCCAAACTGGCAGCAGAGAAGGGATGTGTGGGAGGGGACTTCCCCAGCTGCTTCTCCTTTTCTATTTGCTGTGGACCCAGTCTGGCAATGGGATTCACCAGCCTCCTTCACCTCCCTGCTGGTTATCGACCATCCCTGCTGCTGATGGGGCATCGTGACTCAGGTCTCCCACACCCAAGGGTTGGATCAAGCAGTTCAAAAGGAAAGGTGTGTGTGAAACCTGGGCTTACAGCAGGTTGGTTCTCAGCACATGTGAGGCTGAATGTTCCCAGGGTCCTGTTTGCTGCCCGTCAGTTGGCAGGAGCAGGGTGAGCTCCTTGCACAGCCTGTGCCAGAGCAGTGCTGCTTGTGCACTCGGGGCAGGGAAATGTTCCACATCACTCACACCCCCTCTAGGCATCTTGGCAAATGTGACACTGATGCAGGCTATGGGGGGGACAGGTAAGCAGATGTTTCTACTCGTTCTAGCTCTATTTTCAAATAGATGAGATGCAAACGTTGCTCCCTGCAGCACCTCCTTAGTTCCTGTACACACGTGCCTGTGCCCAGCTCCTGATCTGGGTACATCAGGCAACTGCTTCAAACAACATCTGTCTTTATAGAATCCCAGACTGGTTTGGGTTGGAAGGGACCTTAAAGCTCATCCAGTTCCAACCCCCCTGCCAGCAGCAGGGACACCTTCCACTAGACCAGGTTGCTCAAAGCCTCATCCAGCCTGGCCTTCAACACTTACAGGGAGGACACAGCTTCTCTGGGCAGCCTGTTCCAGTGTCTGACCACCCTCACAGTGAAGAACTTCTTCCTAATATCTCATCTAAACCTCCCTCTTTCAGTTTAAACCCATTTCTCCTTGTTCTGTCATTAATTGTCCTTATCCAAAGTCCCTCCCCAGCCTTCCTGGAGCCCCTTCAGGTACTGGGAGGCCGCTATAAGATCTCCCCGGAGCCTTCTCTTCTCCAGGCTGAACAGCCCCAACTCTCTCAGCCTGTCCTCACAGCAGAGCTGCTCCAGCCCTCGCATCATCCTGGTGGCCTCCTCTAGACTGGTTCCAGTAGCTCCATGTCCTTCTGCTGTTGGTGGCCCCAGCACTGGAGGCAGCACTGCAGGTGGGGTCTCAGGAGAGCGGAGCAGAGGGGCAGAATCCCCTCCCTCGACCTGCTGCCCACGCTGCTCTGGGTGCAGCCCTGGCCTCTGGGCTGCAAGCGCACGTTGCCAGCTCATATTAAGCTTCTGATCCACCACCGTGTATGTTATGCATCATGTCTGTGCTCCCTCTTCCCCATCACGACCTGCTGCAAGCACAGCCCATCTGCTCCGTCCTGTCTTAGAGGATGTCTGTGCATCCTACAGGCTGTCTCTGTCAGACCACTCCTATCCATGCTGTGCATCTTGTCTCTAATCCCAGCATGATTCCCTCCAGTTCCCTCTTCCCACAAGACCAAGGGGATCTGCTCCATCCCTCTGGAAAAGACCTTGTCTGATGCACACATCCTCCCTTTGCTCTGCTATCATCTAGCTCACAACCGAGGCTCATTCCCCACAGCCCATTTTATGTTTGCTCTCTCTTCCCTTTGGGGGTCTCTCAATCCTCTTTGGCACGTAACTATAATCCTCACAAATATTGGTTTCATGCCTTAACCACATACCCTGTGCTTTCCACACGTACCCTACATCTCGTCCTTATTCCACCTCTTGATGCCACCACACACCAGTTTCATTCACTGCCTGCTACATTTCAACCCTTAGCTTTGCCTCTCCTTGCTGTAGATCATCCTGCTCTAGGATAATATATTTTGTGCTGTCTTGACATCATCTCTTCTCCCTGCATCAGCACCAAAGTGCACTTGGACTTGCCTTTGAGCTGTGGCAGCATAGCCACACCAGCCCAGAGAGCAAGTGAACCACCACCAACGACCTCCTGCTCTCTACTGATTGCATGGACCAGATCAGAGACATGATCCCAGCTGTGGCTGCATTTCTTCCAAAAGCTCTCAGGTTTTGTTAGGTGAGGCTGCAGCGAGGACCTGTCTTTGGAGAAGCCTCTCTCACCAGCTGCCAGATTAGATGACTAAAGGCCAAAAGAAGACGACCAAGGCCAAAGAGAGCATGCATGCAGTTCACAGATGTGAGGCAGGGTCTCAAACAGCATAAAAGTTCTTCCACCAGCCAACTCCAAGCCAGAGCCTGGAATTTCTTCATCAAAAGGGTTGTCAAGCATTGGAACAGGCTGCCCAGGGAAGTGGGGGGGGCACTATCCCTGGGGATATTTAAAAGAACTGTAGAAGTTGCACTTAGGGACGTGGTTTAATGGTGGACTTGGCAGTGCTGGGTTTTCAGTTGGACTCAATGATCTTCAAGATCTTTTCCAACCAAACCAGTTCTATGATTCTGTGCTTTTACGGTGACATCATCTCCACCTGGGAGAGGATACAGCAAACCAGGGTTCTGCCTTGAATAGGAACCAGAGGCTGGGGCAGAGATCTAGAGAAGTTTCCACTAGTGGAATCCCCCATATCACATTTTTTTGGGGGGTAGGTAGGAACACCCAGCTTGATTATTTGAGATGAGCCACAAGAATACAGGGTGTAGCAGGGCCACTTGTAGGAGAGCTTTCATCAGCCCTTCTCATCCTTTCTGGCTGCTGGCACATTAGCTCTGCTCATTTTACAAATTACGTAAAAATGGGCATTTTGGCCAAATACTTGTCTAATTTTCTTTTTTATACCCTCACCCCCTGTGCTCGTTGCACACCAGTCAGTGGCAGCATTTCCATGGATCACTGCCTCTGATGGCTGGATGGCATCCAACCAGTCAGCTGAAAAAGCACTTGGAAAAGTGCACCTAAAAGCTTCTACAGCCCTGGAAGCCTCAAATCCTACTTGTGGCTTCACGTTCATTAAATATCCCAGAGTTTGTAAATCAAATCAGCTACTTCCTTCCCATAAATCAGGTTTTTTTCCCCCAGGAGAGATCTAACTCCTGAAAAGAAGCAATATCTATCCCCTACTCCCCAACTACTGACCAACACTGAGCTGATGCTGAAGCAGATCCTGCTTGGGCACACAAGTTGGACCAGAGGATCTCCTGAGGTCCTGCCTCACCCATGACTCTGCACTTAACACCTTCATGCTAAAGCTACAGAGAAACTTCCACTGACACCTTTTTTCATCCAAATATGGTTAAGTTACCCAAAATGAAATCGTTTGCCAAGAAAATGTGTTTTACTTGAGCTGTTCCATCATTCACAGTCTGAATGTTTCTTCTTTTTCTTTCCCCCCTCCTCTCTGAAGTCATATTTGAATATTTTCAAAACATCTTTTGATTTTTTGTTCTAATTTATTTATTTTGATGCATTTGTCCACTTACATAGTTAACAGCACTGAGACACTCAAATGTGTTTGTCTGGTTTGTATCATTTTCAATTATAAACCTTTTACCACGGGAAATGAGAATCGCAAAAGCCATTTAAGAAGGCAAAATAAATTCTTTTCCCTAGTCATAGAATCCCAGACTGGTTTGGGTTGGAAGGGACCTTAAAGCTCATCCACTCCCAACCCCCCTCCCATCAGCAGGGACACCTTCCACTAGACCAGGTTGCTCAAAGCCTCATCCAACCTGGCCTTGAACACTTCCAGGGAAGGGGAAGTCCCTTCCCTTTTTCTTCTCTTTATCCCACAGCAGACAAAGGGGTTCTGCAGTGGGGTTTAATCAGCAGTTCAAGGTTAGAATAGATGCCCCACATTCATCAAAAGACTCTTTCCAATTTAATTGAAGCGGTTGCCAATAAAAAGGCAGATCAGATAGTGCCCAAGTACGCACAGAGAAGGGACAGAATATACATATAATTAATTAATTTTTGTTCCTGGGTAAAATCCAATAACCTGCTTGATGCAGCCGGTCAAGCAGAGATCAGAATAACCTTAAACTTTTAAATCAGCTCCTCTATTTAAGTGTCAGCAGATTGCTGCTATTTTACTGCCAGTGACGGGATCCTCAGGAATCTGAAACCCAACTCAAACAGGCCGAGCAAAGACCAGGCTTCCTCCTCAGCTCCTCTAATAGACCCGCCTGCCATTTGGGCTCAAGATCTCAGTCCCTCCCTCAGCCAGAAGAGCCCTGGTGCAGTGTTTCCACACACAGCTATGCACCTCTCGCAGCAGCAACTCAGATACAACGGAGAGTAAATATCCACCGTGTTGTGGGTCCACCTACCTGAATCCTGGAGAGTGGCTGGGGAACCTCAAGATGCCAACACCTTCTCCTGGTGGGACTCCATGACATCTGAGAAGTTCAGGGGCATAAAAAGGAGAATAAAAAGCAACAACAAGCTTTCTCTTATTACCTAATTACCAAATTAGCTAGGTATGCCTCCATCCGCCTTCCTGATACTGCTCTTCTCCTCCTTGCACCTGGAGGGAGGGATTTAATCAACACCTCTGTGGAGGACTCTGGTGTGTCAACCCTTCTGTGAAATTTGGTCAGTAGGAGAACCTGCTCTCATCTCATCCCTTCTGTAAGAGCAGAAACTCTATATGTTTGCCTAAAAAAGAGAGTGGGATCTGAACACCTCCTACTTCAGCACCAGAGACATAAGCCAGCCCTGAGCATCATTCAGTGCGTGCTGAAGGTACGCTCATTAGGCTGGTGTGGTTTTGGTGGTGATGGTGGTAGAGCAGGTACAACGTGTCCTTGGGCATTTTTAAATTCTCTTGACATTTTCTTATTTGCAATGTTTTGGGTTTTTTTTTTTCCTAAGCTTCCAGTTGGGTTAACTCTGGTTGTTATTGTCTGTTTTTATCCCAAGAACATCTTCAGTGTGTTAGAGATACACAAAGTCACCAGTGTTCCTAAAAGGTTTCTGAGTGAAATCATCAGTCAAAGAGGAATTAATTGCATTAGGGTATTTGCATGAAGGATTGAGCCCAAATCCTTCCAGAGCTCAGCACTGCTCTAAGGAGCAGCACGTCATGCAGAGCCAAATGTGATCCCATCAGTCATCAGGAAGACAGCAAATGAAGAGCTCACCTCCAACACCAACCCAAAGAGGCATCTGCATCCCTCCCATGAGAACTGGCCTCATCAGATGGGCCACAACTCTGATGGATGCAGGAAATTATTTGCTATCTTATCATAGAATGGTTTGGGTTGGGTTGGAAGGGACCTTAAAGCTCATCCAGTCCCAACCCCCCTGCCATCAGCAGGGACACCTTCCACTAGACCAGGTTGCTCAAAGCCTCATCCAACCTGGCCTTCAACACTTCCAGGGAGGAGCAGCCACAGCTTCTCTGGCCAACCTGGGACACTGTCTCACCACTCTCTTGGTGAAAAATTTCCTCCTAATATCTGACCTAAATCTCCCCTCTCTTAGTTTAAAACCATTTCCCCTTGTCCTATCACTATCTGCCCACGTAAAAAGTCACTCTCCCTCCTGTCTATGAGCTCCCTATCTTGATCCACGATAGAGTGACTCAAGGTCAGATTAGAGACACATTATTGCGCAGGGTCAATGAGCAGTGAAGCTCAGCAGGGTGGTAGCAGAGAAGCAAGAACTGGCCTTCAGACTTGGCATTCTGGTGTAGCTCATCAGTATTCCAAAAGCCAGGTGGAACAGACCAAGCTTAACCCAGGTGTAAAGCTGCTTTGGAGACCTCCAGAGAAACTGCTCTTGCAAACCTCCATCTCCCTGTGAGCAGGGTTAACCCTCCTGCCTCGGCACTCAACATTAAAAGGCTCCTGAAAAGCTTTGAAGAAGCAAAGCCCAAAGTGGGATGAAAGCTGGAAAAGGGGATGAAACGCCCAAAGGTGGTAAATAAATATGTGGCCTTTGGGCAGCTCACACATTCAACCAGGGCAAAGGCAGGTACTGGGCCATCCTTACCAGCTCACTTCAGCAGTCTCAGCCTCAATCTTCAAGTCAAACTGCACGCAAACCCCCAACCAGAATTCACCAAACTCATGAACTCCAAAGCCCCTCTGCTCCCAGCACAGCATTTTCCACACTTGCACGCTCCAAATACAGCACAACCCTCACTAGGAACAAGCAGAGATGGAGCCAAAATTTGCACTCTTCCTCTCTGGGGACGGTAACAATCAAAGCACAGCTCCAAATTTGCATTTTGCAACCCTGACTTTTGCAAAACAATAAATCTGACCAACAAACTTGAATAGTCTCCAACTGGTTTCATTGCCTGGAGCTACTCTGCTAGAATATCTGTCCTGGCAACATCACCATCATCTGCCCTTCACCTCTCCAGTACTTTAGATGCTGAACTTTGCAGGTCCAAAACTGTGAGCATGCAGTGGTGTTACTCGATAGCCCTTCTTCATGTTAATTTTAGTTGATGGAACTTCTCATACCTTCAAAAATGAGTCACTTTATTTTTGAGAAACTTTTAGTATTTATTGGCCACTGTAAATACTCTTTTCCATCTGATGTTTTGAACTTACCTACAGGGCTCTAAAAATCGCAAGACAACAGCACCGAAATGATCTCAAAGGAATGATGACCTGTTAATTTTGTAAAGCAAAGCAAGTAACAGGATGCACCCAACATGTGAGTGATTGCAGATGGAAACAAATCCCACATCAGTAAGTACCAAATTTCACCTTCAAAAATTATTGAGTCCTGATTTTTTGTGGTAGACTGTTGCTCCATCACTCAGCTGTTTGCGTTGGGAGATGCTCTTGTTCCATCTAATTTAGACATCTTAGACACAATCCTTGTGGGATTTGGGATATCCTCCTTGGACACCCTAGATCTAGGCTAGATAGCTCTCTGAAAATAAGGGATCAGGCTGGACAACTTGAGACATAGCCAGGGGCTCATCCTCAAACTATTTACACCCAAATGGATGAGACAGACAGTGAGGATGAAGCCTGAGAAGCAGGATGGGAACCAGGACCAGTGCCTGGAGCTGCGGTTTTGGGCTGTCCTGAGGACGTGAACAAGGGAGGAGACCAGCTGAGGTGCTCACTGCAGCCACCCACAGCCTCAGGCAAGGACTACCTAGCCAACCATAGACCTTGCTGCTGTCATGCTTTAAAATGCTTGCTCACATAAATTCCAACAATATTTTCCCGTTACTTTGCTTCAACCTCCCCCTGTTCTTGCCATCACCCTGAAAAGCCCCAAGCCCACGACGCTTTATTTGAAGGATGAAGAATGCATGCCTCCACCATTGATAAACCACTAGTATTTAGAATTATTGAGAAGAGATTAAGCACCTTGCTGAAATTTATGATCTAAATCAAATCGTTCCACTGCAAACCAAAACCCTCAGGGGACCCAAAGCAAAACCATGGTGAAATCACCTGTGGTGTGTCTCATTATCAGGATCCTTGTAACAGGTCCATCATTTCTGAAGCAAATGCTAGTTCCAATTGCACTTCTTGTCACTGTCAGATCTATTAACTGCTTAAAAAAAAATACATATATATATATATTTCACACCAGTGAAAGTGTGTTGAGCTGGCAAGAGTTACCAAGAGACCAACCTCAGAACCTTGTGCAGTCACATATCAGCCACCACCTCGTTATTTATAGCTGCCCCGCTCTTTGGGCTTGTTTATTTTCCTCCTCTAAGGTGGTGGTGGCAGGAGGGGAAGCTCTGACATTCAGGCTCAGGTGTCTCCAAGTTTGACCTTTCCTTCAAAGAGCAGAAACTGCAGACACATTTAAAGGAAGAGAATCATTTGGAAACTTTAGATCCTCACGTCCATCACCTCACTGGAAGCCCAGTGCAGAGCTGCAAGCAAGGGTCGAATAGATCTGTTAATTAGCCAGCTCTTGTACATAGGGATGGTCATAAAAATGAGTCTATAATTATTTTATACGTGGAAAGAGAAGCAGATGAAGAGATGAAGTCTAGCCCCCAGTCTTGAGGCAGAACAAGAGCTATATAAAGACACAACATTGAAAACAGGCTTGAGTTTTCATCAGCTAAGTTTTCCCCAAGTTTAAATAATGCTGGTTTAAGGTCTGCAGGAAATAAGCATTGCAATGGTCATGGGCCATGTTTTTTCAGTCCCATCTCACACTCAGGTAGAATCATCTATTAAAACCTGTTGTGAAAAAAGCAGCCCTGAAACCTGTGATGGAAAGAGAAGCAGCTCACTGCAGTATTGCTGTAGCCCCCAGGTGTTCATTCGAGAGTGGATGCTACAGAGAAGGACATTTCCCTTCTGCATTATCTAAACATACAGGACAGGGAAAGAAGAAATTGGAGAGAAGCAACACCTTGAGATGTGCCTCAAGGTCAGAGCACTGCAAGCCCACACAGGAGCTCAAGCCCTTCTCTTCAGGCACCACTGACCTAGAATCATAGAATAGTTTGGGTTGGAAGGGACCTTAAAGCTCATCCAGTTCCAACCCCCTTGCCATCAGCAGAGACACCTTCCACTAGACCAGGTTGCTCAAAGCCTCATCTAACCTGGCCTTCAACACTTCCAGGGAGGAGCAGCCACAGCTTCTCTGGGCAATGTGGGCCAGTGTCTCACCACCCTCACAGCAAATAATTTCTTCCTCAGATCTCATCTTAACATCCCCTCTTCCAGTTTAAAGCCATCACCCCTTGTTCTATCACTCCCTGCCTTTTTACAAAGTCCTTCCCCAGCTTTCTTGTAGTCCCTTCAGGAAAGTCTAGGTGAGAATAGCACAAACTATTTGCTATCTCTGCGCCATAGAAACATTACTTGGAAGATCACCTCCTTAAGAAGGTTTTTCATTAGATGGTTCCAGATAGGGTAGGCAGCTCATCAGAATGCTGGGTACACTCAGCTGTATTGACCCTAGCTCAGCTGTAAAAGCAGGATAGAGAGGATTATTTTTTATAGCTGACATTGTCAGTGATTTTGGTTGAAGCTCGTGATGCTGCTCAGGTCTATTAGTTGGGGAGCCAAGCCCTCCACTTCTCCTAGCTGATCACTCCATAGGAAGTCTTCTGCACCCAAACACCACTCCTTCCCATTTTGCAGTCAATTACCCCTTATAAAAATGAAGAATCACAGAATGGTGGGGGGTTGGAAGGGACCTCAGGAGATTATCTAGTCCAACCCCTCTGCCAAAGCAGGTACCAGGTTGCACAGGAAAGTGTCCAGGTGGGTTTTGAACATCTGCAGCAAGATGACAAGGATCTCCTCAATAGGGCAGGGACACAGACAGCCCCTTTCCTGCATATATCAAGCTCCTCTTCTTGTCACTGAGCCTGCTGTTTCTTCTCCACTTTCCACTCAAGCAGAGAGCTGTAGAGGCTTTGAAAACAGCTTTGCTGCAGGAAATCCTACATCAACAAAATCCTCACAGTTGCCCTTTTTTCAAACATCAAAAAAATCCTCAGAGTTGCCATTGTTACAACATCTTCCTCAAATTTTATTAAATGCTTACAAAAAAAAAATAATAATCCAGGACACAGTAAATTTAAGCAGAAAGGAAACTGATTCAGGAAGAGAGAAAAGCTGCCCAGCCTCCAGGAGAGCAGAAACAAGTTTGCAAAATTACGTTGACATGGGAAGAGGGCAAGAATAAGACTTTAAAGAAGGGATGGGGGACATGCTAACACCATGAAGTAAAAAAAAAATATGTGTGAGAGTTTGGAAACAGCCCTGGGAGCTAATTTAAGGATCTCAGGTCCAAGGCCAGAGTGCCACTCTTTAGGTGCTCAGCTTCCCCAAGTTCACAGCAAGTCCTGACCTCCCCAAGCACCTCATTAGGATGGCTTTTCACCAAGGTAGCTTCCAGCAGAAGAGAAGCAGCCATTTCCCAGATATCCTGTCCACCTCCAGGAGTGCAGCAGGCAGGTTATCAACACACCCACCACCTCTGACATTCAGGAGGAGTGTTCCAACCACAAGCAAATCCAGGTATATCAAGGGAGATAATACCAGTGATCAGCACTGCTCACCTGGGAAAGGAGATCTCCAACTCATGTTAGACAGGGTTGGAGACATGGAAGGCAGCAGCTATTTGAAATAAAGCTGCTATTCCCACTGTCAAGATGGAAAAGTGGCAGGAACATTTTGGCACGGGTATGTAACTGTGATTAAAGGTTGATCTGGGAACTAAAGCAAAACCAGGACTAAGTTGAATGGGATTTGATGTACAGAGTAGATGGAAGTCCCTCAAAGCAGATGTTGCATTATAAACAGGGGAAGACTTGACCCACAGCTGGCACCAACATGGTGACAAGTGGTCCTTGCAGTCTCCTCACGCTCAAGATCTGCCCATTGCCCTCCTTTCAAACACTGAGTCTTTCACCAGGTTTCTGTTGAGCTCCCTTTCTCCCACCACCCAGCCACTAAGAGCCACAAGAGTAGAAATTCTTCATCGTGTAGCAAAATCCCCGCCAGCTCAGCAGGGCAGCAGATCCCTCTCTTCCAACACTTGAGAAAGAGAGGGAAAGGGGGAGCAGAGCCACAGCCTCCCATAGCCAGATAAAAAACAACAACAAAAAAAAAAGAAGCCAGAGAGTCACGGAGAAGGTTAAAACAGGGGTGGGATTTGACAGCTGATCTAGTTCCTTTCATCCAACCGGAGGCAGCATGGGCTATCGCTCACACCCCGAGAGGAGCCAGGCTGTATTGAAGCAGACTGACATCAGGCAGGAGGAGAAGAGAAACATCCTTCAATTATCTTCTGTGGAGCAGAGGAAATAGTGGCATTGAGGGTTGCATCGAGCCAGGACCAAGCTCAGCTGCAAGACAAGAAAACAAGTTTATTCATAATTATTTGGGTTTCCATGAGTGATACCCGGGGCTGTCCAGGGGCAGCACCTTGTCTAGGAGCTACAGGTGGTTTTCTCCCACCCATTTCCACAAAGCCCCATGAATCAGCCCAAAAAGTTTCAGTGCTGCAGGATGGCCAACTGTGCCACATGCCCACAGCAGAGCAGATGCCGAGGGCTGCACACCCAGCAGAGGTCAGGACTGCCCAGGCAGAGGGAAGGACACGCTCCTGGCCCAGCCTCCTCCTCCCAAAGAAGAGATTAGCAGGTTTCCTCCAAGCCCAAGAAAGCCACTGAAGTGAAGAGCATGTTCCTACAGCCCCCGGGGGCAGCAGCAGCAGCTCTCTGCTTGGGACCATCTGCAGCCATCTCGGGTTCCTGGAGCTCTGTCTGCTCCGCGCGTGACAGCTGGTGCAGCCGAGGGACTCCAGCCTGCAAATGACTTTTCCATCGCATGATAAATGATGCTCTCCCCACATTCCCAGTTTGGGGTTGATTGCAGGTGGAGCAGAGTCCTTGAGAACAGTTGGGGTCCACGAGTGGGTGACCTCCCCCTTTACCCACAGGCACTCAACCAGCAGTAGGGAAGCTTAACCCTTTGGAAGCCTCTTGACTCAGCTTCTAGCTCCATTTCCTTCCAGCTTATCACAAACCACCCAAGTTTCTCAGGCACTATTTTCCCTGTTGTCCCCGAGTTTTCAGCTCTGGCCTTTCTGCTAGCAATAAAGAAGTCCATTTCTCCCTTGGCTTTTGCTTCATTACGTGGCAAAGGGGAAGACACAGATCTTGCTTGTTGCAGAATTTCTCCTGAAGCATACAAAGCTCTGAAGGAGACTCAAACAAAGCCAAGCATGACAGGAAAGCAAATAAATTATGAGCATATTTCCGTTTGCTGGCTCTTAGCATCTCTCTGCCCCACTGGTCAAACACACAAGACTCTGGCACAGTCACGTGCCATGGAAGTTACCACCTACAAGATCTCCAAGACCCAAAGCACAGCAAGTTTGAAGTCAGGTGGGATGCTGAGGTAGCAGCAAAGAAAGATTTTAGAAGCACAGACTATTGTAAGACCACAAATCTTGAGGTTACACAGCATAAAGCAGCCTCTAACTTTGGGAACAGAGGGGAAGTTCTCCTGGTGCATGCAGATGATACCTGAACTTCTCACTCCAAGAACCCCCATGCCTTCCTCAGAAGCATCTGGCAGTTCACAGCAAATCCCAGGCGAGATCCTGTCCTGACCCATGAGGGAAGCTGCTTTTTTCAAGGGTGTAGCAGTCTGTAGGAGAAGGAAAACCCTCAAAGAGATGATCAGTAGTTGGGAAGTTCACTGCTCTGCCTCTTTAGTATTCCCAACACAAACCTGAAGCAGGTCAACCTCATAATTCTGGTTTACCAGTGCTGCTAGACCACAGCTCGTCTTGTAGGACAGGCTGTCCATGGGACCACATTAAACAGGAGCAGAGGAAATCATTCCACAATCAATCCCAACATCAGCTGCACATACTGGCTCACCTTGCAGCAGACAAAAATCACCCAAGCAATTACCAATTCCTACCCAAACAGAACCAGAGCAGTGTTGCACAAGAGTAAGCATGAACCTCCAACTGAGGTATTTTGGTTTTCTGATCCAGAAGAATCCAGAATATCCACAGGGCTGGGGAAGACAGCAGGTATATGATGAAGGAATGGGCTCTCAACATTTTTTTTCAGGCCAGTGCAGACTTGTTTCCACGAGTAGCTCTTGGAATAGAGCAAATCCTAATCCCAGCCTTGTGCCTAAAGCATAAAGCTGATAAGCTACAGGGAATGGCCAACAGTTGTCACCTCCAGCTGGCACAAATCCCCTCCAAGCCCCTCGCCAAAACAGTGGGAGGTTTCTCATGCCTGCAGCCAAAATAAATGCATCAGTTGGTAGCAGTGTACCAGTTGCTAGACACTGCCCAGACCCTGCCCACCACAGCCTCTGCTCTGCAGAGCTCATCCACCATGGTGAGGCTGGACCTTGAAGACTTTGTGCCTCAAATGCCACCTCATTTTTTGTTTGTTTGTTTGTTTTTGGAAGGATCATCCTTCTTTCCTCCATCCACAACCAGTTTTGGTAGATACACCACCTGCTTGCTCAGTACAGATCAGCTTCCCAGCTCAGTGTTGACAGCAGCACTGCAAACCCAAAGAGAACACCGGGCACTCGAGTATAAAAAGCTCTTCTGCACTTCCAGAGTGTTCTTTGGGACAATTTTCCGACACAGTAGGTATCACACTACACACCCACACTAACCAGAGCAGTTTGGGAGCCATCAGGAACCTAGCAGAGCACATGCAATAGCCCCTCTGGGCAAGCCTGACATCACTCCACCTCCTCTTCCTTCTCGTTTCAGGATATTCAGTTGCATCCAGCACCAGGGATTAAGGTACTCAGTGATTTATGCCTCATTTCACAGCAAAATTCAGCAACTCCGTGCTGAGTGAGAGCCAGGGCAGAGTCAGATTTCTTTTGGGGAGCTGCCAAAGAGTCACAGCAGGTCAGAGGTTGGGTGCTTGGTGTTCCCCAGCCTTGCTCAGGAAGAACAAAAGAAGAACTGAGACTAGTTTTAACTTCCTATGCCCAACACAGTGTGGTGCTCACCAGAAAGGAGATGGTCACAAGTTAGCAACAGAGTGGGGAAAAGCAGTTGTGCATCCCCTCAGGAGCATCACAGAGTTGGCCAAAGGGGATCCAGCTGCAATTGCCACTGGGAATAAAACCCAACTTGGACCACAACCCATTTCTGGTTCACTGAAGAATGGGTGATAGAGGGAAGACAGTGGCAATGCTCCTCAAGGGAAAGCGAAAACTAGGTTTTATCTGAAATTGAGGTTGCTGCTGTGTTTGATGCAGCAAAGAAACAGCAGCCATTGTTAGTGTGGTGACAAAGCACCTTCTCATCAGATAAATGCAGATTAAAGTCCTGTGTTTCACAAGGGATGTCCTTCTGCCAGCTGAAACCAATCAAGGCCAGAGTTGACTTAGACAAATGACACACGTAGTTTATGGCTGTTCTGTTGTACAGAACATTCTATCAGAGCATTACTAACTGGAATTTGGAAAGCCATGAAAACATTCCTGATTTGTGCTTCTGGAGAATGTTTCAAAACTTCAAAATTTCAGACCTGTTCTGTTTCTCTTGACATTTCTTTCCAAATCCTGTTAGGACTTGCCAAGACACGAACATCTGGGGTCCCAAGTAGCTCTCACTGGATTTTGCCAGAAGCAGGAGGGTTCCAGGCTTGGAAATACAGTTTCCCCCCAGAACATCTCTTGCCCTGCCACACCACCCTCAAGACCAGCTGAGGCTACCTTGGGAGGCTAAGAAAACCAAGATGCTCTTCTCCCACAATACTAACTCCATAGCTTTTGATGAGAGGAAAAGGAGGTCTAATGTATGCATACTTCAGAGCCAAGCCCATGCCAACTCTAAGCTTTGTGCTTTCTTCTAGGAGATGACAATGCTGGTAACAGTATCATCCTCCACCCAGGCTGCTCCCATCCAACACCACCTTTCTCCTCCTCCTACCCTACCAAAGCCTGGGAAGGACAACCTGCGGCTCCAGCGTCTGCTGAAGAAGGCAGCCAAGAAAAACGCCATCCTAGCTTCAGAGCAAGCCAAGTCCTTTCGGTCCAGCCTCTCACCTGTGAACGAGGCCAGCTCTGACCTAGAGCAAAATGAAAGCTCTCTTCCAGCAGAGACCCCTGAAACCACAGCACCCACCTCCATCAGCCTCCCAGCTCGCCTCTCTGTCAGGCCTGTCACCCACCGTGTCCCTTCCCCTTTCCGGAAAAGCAAGCCTTTCACGCTGAAGGTCACTGAGCAGAGGCGCATTGCTGAACACCTCGTGCTCACCACCTCCTCAGCCATGCCCATGCTACACAAGCCAAGTGCTCCTGAGACTCCACAGCAGCCTGAAGGCACAGACACCCACCTTCCCTCTTCAGGTGACCCTTCTATAGGTGTTTTCCCCCAGCCTGCTCCAGCCAGTATGCCCAGTAAAGAAAGGGTACCAGAGGTTACCTACGTCACCAAGGTGCAAACTTATTTCCACAGTGTCAAGCCACCCAGGGCTAAGATGCCCACATCAAACCAGATGCAAGCAACCATCAGCCATGAAGACAAAAGGTCTTCTTCTCCAGCAGCTGAAACAAGCCACTCTGAACCATCTCCAGGGCAGATACCTGCCCTGCTCAATGACAGCAAGGCCACTGCTCCCACACTGGAGCCTCCCCTCCCTTCTGCTGCAGAGACAGAGCCTCCTAAGGAGCCCAAGCCTGCTCCTACTGAAGAGACCATCAGGGCCCCTTCACCCAAGCCCAGCACCTCCGATACCCACATCAATAAGCCTACGACCCATGGAAGTGACACAGAAATATCTGTATCAGAGAGAGCTCCTGAATTACCCGAGCAAGATGGGGACATCTTAAAACCATCAACACCCAGCACTCCATGGAGGCAAGCACACCCAGAGACAGCAACCCCACCACAAGCTGACAGCACGGAGGCCACCTCCACAGACACCAAGGCAGAACATGACATTCAACCTCATTCAACCCCCAGCTTACCAAACACCAGCCCTCCCCTCAAAGCTGAGCCAGCACTACCATCAGTAGCAGCAAAACCTCCTGGAACCAATGCTGGTGGCTGGCATCGCCTCAGGAAGCACTTGATGGTGCAGCCAGAAGCACCTAACTTCCCAGAGTCCAAGCCAGAAAAGGTGGGACAGGAGGAAGGGAGCAAGAAGGACAGCTCTCAACCAACCATCAGTCAGGACCTCAGGTTGTTTAAATCAAGGGCCACGAGAATGTGGGATGCTATTTTATACCAGATGACAGTCAAAGAGAGGAAGCAACAAGCAGAAGAGAAAAAGCAGAAGGGAGAAAGCTCATTTCTTCCTCGCCGTTTACCCATCTTTCTACATAAGCCACGATTTGATGCCCGGAAACTGAAGGAGCTGGCTGCCAAACCCATGACAAAGATCTCCACCGTGTTTGAGGTGGGACGGTTTAGACCCAAAGTAGCTGAGGAGCCCATCAAGAGCTTTAACAGAATGGCATCAGGATGGTCAGTCAACTGAAACCAGGCTGGCTCCACCAAGCCCACATCTCTGGAGGTTCCTACAGGGCACCAAAAGAGCACCTGTGTCTAGATTTACTGCCCCACAGAACCAAGTGTAAGGAGAAAAAATAAAATTAAGTAAAACTCCTCCAAGGCAGCAGCCTCATGCTGTGGGTTTAAGGGTTACTCTCCATATGTAGAGAAGTTTAAACACATAACATACCACATCCACAGGTCACCAGCCAGGAAAACAAACATGCTCTTGTTGTAAAAAGAGTCAACAAGCAGCCCCTGTAAGCAGAAATACAGGGAAGATAGAGAGGAGGAACACAGTGAAGAGGACAAATCTCCTGTAATTTTTAGAGGAGGCTGATGGATTCTGAATTTATTTTATTGTGTTTATTTAAGACCAAGAGAAATCCTAGAAATAAAAGTAGATGAGACAACATGAAGGAATCTAGGTTGCTCCACATCTCCTCTGGGGATCCGTAGAAACTGAACTGAAAGCAGGTAACACGTCAACTCTTTAGCTTCTCCACTGAAAGTGCTTTGGCAGGCACCTCACACTCATTCACTGAGAACAAGGTGGAAACTCATCCATCCTTTCACTCAAGGCACAGACAAAAGACAGCATCAGATATCCATCCTGCTCTCACATAGCAGTCTCCTGCCTCAAACACCAGACATCACCTTTTGATGTCCTCCTAGGTCAGTCTACTAAATCATAGCACACAGAAGACTAACTTTTATTGCAGTAATCAAGTTCTGTCATGATTTTACCATGGTTTTTTAAGAACATCTAGGCAGGGTTAGTGTTTTCATGACAACCAGCAAGAGGCTGCTCCAGCACATGGAGTATCCAACTCTGTGTATTTAACAAGATGCTGTTTTCTGGGGAGTTCCTGCTATAACCACACGTAGTCTCATTTTCAGAGGCCACATCAAAATAGCTGCATACCTACTGGTGCCTGACATCCTGAAAAAGGGGTATTTAAAACAAAATCCCCAACTCTGTCCATCCACAGAGACAACTGTGCTTTCCAGCATTAGTCACCCTCCATCACCACCAAGCTTATAAGGATGAAAGCTGGAGGTCAGCTATTTCTGTTCCTCAAGGGACTTTGATGTTCCTACAGAGCTAATATAGAATCGCTATGTTTAGTTCAAACAGGAAACTCGATATAAAGCTCTTTACATTCTCTTCGTGTGCAGAGGATATGGAGCTGACCAAAATTTCCACAAGCCAAACTGCAAACAGACTTAGAAACAAAACCAAGAGCCCCTTTTGCCTTTTTGAAGTCTTCCAATTTTTGTGCTATCAGAAGAGCTCCATTCTAATCAAACCATCACTGAAGTTTTTTCACTTTGCTGGTCTTATCCTCTGTTTTGTAACCACTTCCCTAATCCAAGGAAAAAAAAAATGAGAAGGAAGAATAACTCAAGTATCTGAAGTTTGGATTTCTTTAATCCCTCAGTTCTCCAGGAAAAAGCTGTAAAGAAGTAAGTTGGAAATGCACCAGTAATGACAAGTGGATCTCAGGTCAGGTTTTGCAGGATGAATTCCACATACTGCAAGAGAAGGGTACAGAGAAAGATCCACACAACAACATGAAATCCAAAAGAGCACAGCTTCAAACACGTGGAATGCCCAAGGCAGGTTAAGATGACCTTAGCAGGGAGCAATGAAATGGGACCTCACTGTAGCACAGATAGTTGGATGCCTATGCACAAGAGTCTGCAGTCACAAGGTCCACAGCATCAGCAGCCAATGCTGATTACACTTGGGAAATTCAGAGAAGCTGGTGAGAAAAGATGGTTTCAGAAGCAATTGTGCTTTAATCCACTTTATCCTGCAGTGAGGACAACCACCCAGAACAAACCAGTGACACAGCTCTGAGGAAAGGCTTGTGTCTTGCATCTGCTGGGCTTCCCACCAGGCTGAATCCACAACCCAGCCCCACTGCACAGGTGTGGAAGATGGAGAATCACCGGTGGGGAGGGTGATGTCCATGGTGGGAAGCAGAGAAAGGCAGGTCTGGCTGCATGGTTTAGCCCTTCTACACCAAGGGGGAAGGGCAAAGGCAAACAGTAGGCATGGTGAGTCCTGCAGAGCAGAGCCTGGCACAAGAGCATTGCAGAGGAGAGAAGAGATGCCTGGAGGGAAGAGGAGATTTCCACCAGTGGTTCTGCGTTGGGAGACATTGCAGGGTGTCCCAGCTTGAGCTGCTGTGTTGAGCAAGGGAAGGGCAATCCCACTGGACACAGAGTTTGGTTGTTTTCCAATGTCAAATAGCCTCAGGCAGTTGGTAAGAGCCCAAATTGCCACTTAGATAAAACGTCCTGCTCCACAGCCTGCTCAGAGGTCCTGGAGCTCAGGAAGGGAAGGGAAGAAGGTAAAACTGTACCTGTGCTCAAGCAACTAGAAAGCTGCCAAGGTGGTGTTGAGCAAGAGAGACAGGGGTGAGCCAGAAGGGTTTGGGAGCAAAAAAGGCAACCGCGAAGAGATCCGGCAGTAGAAAAAAAAGGATGAACATAGTTCAGGGGTTGGAGAGGAGCTGAGGAGCACACAAAACAGCCAGCCAAAAACCCATGAACAGAAACGAGCCAAGGTCCTCCAAGCTATCACAGTCATTTTGCTATTGATAGTTCAAAAAAAAAACCTTCTTGTGAATGAGCCCACAGGGCAACAGTGCTGTGCAGCAGTTGGTTGGAGTACTGGGTGGATCCTAGATGATATCCCATGACAGTCATTGGCCTTTCAAGACAGGATGCTGGAAAGAGCTTAGAGCTGAGGGCACTTTCCTTTGAGCAGCCTGCAGAAGCTCAGGCAGGGCAAACAAAACCTGCTGACAACCTAGCAACACATGCTTGTTATGAAGAATCGAAGCTCAGTAGGATCCCACTTGGTGCATCAAAACAGACTTCAAGAAGAGGATGGATCAAAAAGGAGACCTTAAAATAGGTTTTTGAAAGCCATGGGCAGAGAAGCAAGTTGAGGATACAAGTCTGGTGGGCTCCTTCTCTACTAGCTAAAAACATAGCTGTGGGCAAGCTGGGGGGTTGTACTGCTGCCCATCTCAAAGTGGCATTGAAGAGAATTTCTCTTCTAAATGGGCACCACGAAAGGAAAAGAAACCCCAAACACACACACAAAAAAAAAATTCCCCAAAATATGCTGCACTCAGAATCCAGCTCCTTGAGGAAAGAGAAAAAAAAGAAAGAAGGAACACAGCTCCCAGAAGAATTCAGAAACAAAAGGTGTTTTGTAGCACTCAGAGCTATTTATAAGCTTGGCAATGAAATAAAGCTTCTTTTTTATAGTAGGAGAAAGAGAATGAGCTTGTTTTCACCCTCCACAACTTCCTCTCCTCTCACAGTGCCAGATGCTGCCCAGTTGGATCCAACTGGTTATCACCTCCCTCTACACCGTTCCTCCTGACTGCTGCAACCCTCTGCTACCATCCACTCAAGATAACACCAGGATATCTATTAACACAAACACAATATGAGCATGAGATCCAAAAACCGTTTCAAGAGGGCACAGAGACAACAACCCAGCTCTGCCTTCCCCCTGGCTACACATCACAGGATGGTCCTTTCTGCTCTGTTGGTCTACATAGCACAGCAGATGTTCATGTCCTCCCTACTAGAACCTTATTATGGACTGATTCCAAGAGGTTACTGAAATAATTAAAAGTTTTTCCCCTGATTAAGTCAGTAAATTGGGGAATTAGACCCCAGAAGCATCTGAATTTCAGGTGTACATCAGCTCCCCTACTCAGCCAGAATGACCTCCAGCTATCTACTTCTCCTTGTAACATAAGAGAGCATCAGAAAAATCAGCAGATAGACTTCCTTCAAGCTACCAAAGGCAAATGCATCTTCACCCAGCCAGCAGCAGCTAAAAGACTTATTCTGCAGGTATAAACAATATATAATAATTTATATTATATATAAAT
>NW_010312309.1:0-1136 GCF_000700745.2 Antrostomus carolinensis
GGTGAAGGGGGAAAAAGGGGGGAAAGGGGAGAAAAAGAGGAAAAAGGGGAGAAAAGGGGGAAAAAAAGGGAGAAAAGGGGGGAAAAAAGGGAGAAAAGGGAGAAAATGGAGGAAAAAGAGGAAGGGGCCACGATGCCCTGCCCCGCGCCGCGGTGACCTGGGTCTCACTCGCCGGCACATCCGCGGCTCGGCCAAAGGAAACTGAGCAGACACGGCCAGATTCCAGAAAATTATTTTTTCATTTTCTCCTTTATTAGTTTTTTATTAGAGGAAAAAATAAACGTAAGCTGACTCGGCGTGAGTGCAGTCTTCACCAGGGGCTCCCCCTGGGCGCTGAGCGCTGGGGATCTGGCTACCCCCACCCCATATCTCCCCCCCACAACCGCTGGACCACAGCCTGGGCAGGATGTGCTGTGGGTGCTGATGTAAAGTGGGGGCTATAGTTGGTCACCCACCTCTCCCTGGTCTTGGAGCCAGATGTTGTCCCCAAGCTCAGTGGAGCTGGCAAACGGCACATCCCTGCTGCTGGGATGCAGAGAGGGAAGGTCCAGGAGAGATGTGGTGGTGCCAGCAGCCACCCAGGAGCTGTGGGGCTGCAGGTGTGGGTTTGTCACATGGTTGGTCCTGTTCCCCTTTTTCCAGCCAGGGCCATTGGTCCCCCCAGCCCTGCATGGGACATAGAATCATGGAATGATGGAATGATGGAATGGTTTGGGTGGGAAAGTTCCAGGCCATTTAGTCCAACCCCCTGCAGTGAGCAGGGACATCTTCAACCAGATCAGGTTGCTCAGAGCCCCGTCCAACCTGACCTTGAGTGTTTCCAGGGATGGGGCTTCAACCACCTCTCTGGTGCCAGGATTTCACCACCCTCAATGTGGTTGAAAAATATTTCTTCCTTATTGTCCAATCTAAATCTCCCCTCTTCTAGTTTAAAACCATTTCCCCTTGTCCTGTCACTACTGGTTCTTCTAAAATCTCTGTCCCCATCTTTCTCACACCGAGGATGTTCAGGGGATGAGCTGCAGTTGATGCCCTGTGCATCTCCAATGGCTCCACAACCCAGCCCTGTGGGGGTCAGAGCTGGGATTTAGGGGGCTGTAGGGACCCCCCCAACACTGATCCATGGGCAGGGAGCT
>NW_010312309.1:1215-1536 GCF_000700745.2 Antrostomus carolinensis
GATGCTGTGGCTGGGGGTGTCCAGGAGGGCAGATCCAAAGGCAGCCCCCTGGGATCCACGTGCTGTGGGACCAGCAGATGGGTGAATAAATCTGACTGGGATGGGAAGATCCCGGCCAAGGAATGAGCTCACCACAGGGTCAGACACAGCGGAGGATGATGCAGAGTCTCTCAGGTTGATGCAATCTGGGGAAGATGCAGCCTGGTGGGAACCATTGGAAAAAGCCTTTGACCTTCTTGAGCTCTTGGAAAGATTGAATCTGTATTTCCAGCTGGGAGAGCTGGTGGGAAGTGAAAAGCATGAGCAAATGGAGGGGGGACA
>NW_010312310.1:0-9434 GCF_000700745.2 Antrostomus carolinensis
AGAAGAGCTTCTTTAGAGAAATTCTGCTTATGACCCTTAATTTAAGCCCCAATATTCTGAAAATCCTGGTTACTACTCTAGTATACTAGCTCTTTACGTTTAATTATATTCCTACTAATTTCAAGTTTTTGCCATTAGACTGGACAGCAATTATTGCTGAGAGCCAACTAAATTTTTACCAGTTACCAAAAGGTATCTGGTAACTGTTCTTATTTTTTCTGCTTGCAAGAAATAGCTTTTTTAAAAAGCAAATGTTGCATCTTATAAAAGCTTGAGGCTGGATTCTCACTATCTTTATTCAGATGGAGTGAGCAGCCACTAAATAAAACTGTAAGCCAGATTCATTAAGAACACCACAGGCCTCTCGCATTATTACAGTAATCAACACACTTGCAGACTCGCTTCTCCTGCTGATATTATTACATTGAGGAGATAAAGTTTAGGTAAGGCAGAGCCGTTCCGTGTTCAAATTCAATGAAGAAGAAAGTTAAGCAACTGACATTGCACAGGGAAACAAAGGCGGCATCCTGGAAAAGACTTGCAGTGATGCAGGGAATAACAGTAGCCTACTTGGGAGAATGGGCAGAGAAGTGTGCTGGTGTTGTGTGGGAGTGTTCTGCAAAACACAGAGGGATTTCATTGCTTGTGACAGACACTGAACTTCACAGGCCAAATTGTTCAGATATTACTCTCCTGTGAAGAGAGGTTCTGGAAGAGACAGAGTGAGACGGAACAAAAAAATGTGAGTGCAGCTGAGTGCAAAACTAGAAGAAAATAAAAGTGATGGATTAATGTGTGTGGCCTGACTAGGCTGATTTTGCTTCCGTAGGATTATAGATTTGTGCTTGCATTTTGACCAGTAACTTTGGTAGAATTGCAGTGGTTTTAGCACAGATTAGATAGTCCTGTTTTATAAAGCCTTTATGGTTTTAATACAAGGCTGCCTCTTTGTAATCTTGTTGATTAGCTATGGTTTAGGCTGAGTTTTCATAATTTACAACCTTCACCTGTTCTTTTCCTTTCCATCAAAGCTGCTGTAGCAGAGAGTTCATTTTTTATGGGTCATTTTATGTGTGCAATATAAATTAGACATGCTGAACACTTGATGCCTGAAGCCACTGTGCTGATTTAAGTCATTCTAAGTCCACCCAGAGAGACCAGTGTACTGAGGAGATGTAAATCAGAACGTTCGTGCCTGATGTGTTAGGATCTGTGTAGAGGAGTTGCACAGTAGACTGAGAAGATGAATCCTTATACGTGTGTGACTTCTGTATTTTAGTGGGTTTTAGTTGTGTGTGGTTTGGGTTTTTGGGGGTTTTGTTTGTTTGTTTGTTTTCCCCAGAGGGCTGTTGCAAACCTGATGTTACATGCACTTGTCAGCAGCAGCAGCAGGAGTCTCGTTCTCCATTATCCTGTATTTTACTGCACAGGGAGAGGTGTGAAAATGCAGTGAGTGGTGTTTAGAGTGCACGGAAGGTTCTCTTGCTGTTTACATGGAGTGAATTACCAGAGGGGAAAAGAGGATACAGGATGGAAGAATCAGACGAAGCCAATTAAGATCTCTTGGTTTGAGGACTCTCTTCAGATACCTGTCTGCCTGGAATATGTTTTTCTGTCTTCAAGAGTTTGAGTCTAGCAAATGGTGGGTGCACCTGATTATGGCAGTGATCTGAAAGCTGCTCAGCAGGAGTTCTGCAAACTCAGCTAAGACTTGATGGAGAAGCCCAGCAACGCCTTTGAGTCATCAGGATTTTCCTTTATATGGTGCATGGAGGTGGTGTGCGGCATAGTTGTAGCTTTGCTTAGGAGCTGCCTGTGAACTTTCACTCCCTCACCTTCTTCCTCTCGCACACATAGTTTAAGGTGACCTATACTTTAAATACAGTTTACGGTGGCTAAAACATTTGGGGACGGACGTTTTAGCAGGATCTGTAGCAATAGGATGAGAGGTAATGGCTTTAAACTAAAAGAAGGTGGCTTCAAGCTAGATATAAGGAAGAAATTTCTTACGATAAGGATGGTGAAACACTGGCCCAAGTTGCCCCGAGAGGTAATAGATGCCCCATCCCTGGAAACATTCAAGATCAGGTTGGACAGGGCTCTGAGCAACCTGATCTAGTTGGAGGTGTCCCTGCTTATTGCAGGGAGGTTGGACTAGGAGACCTTTAAAGTTCCCTTCTAACCCAAACCATTGTATGATTCTATAATTCAATTATATATGTTTTGTCTATTTTCTCAGTCACAGAAGCTATGAACAGCCAGATCTGCAGCACTCGGGCTTCTCTGGTTTTATCTCTTTATACATACAGCAGATAGTGTGTGTCTGAGAAGAAATGATTGTGTGGTGTCATCTGCTAGCGGAAATCCATTTTCTCGGACCATGTTTGATGTGCTTCTGGTTTCAGTGTTTGATAATTGGTGACTGTTACCTGCTATTGGCATTCATGTAAGATTAGATACGGTGTGTATCGGAATTCATGGCAGTTTAAAAAAAAAAATAAAAATAGTAAAGGTAAAAGATTTTATTCCTGCCCATTGCTCGTGTAATGTTACAGAGTCTGGGGTGAGTTATAGAAGAAGATGGAATGTGAGATAGAGCTCTGCTTTATTCTACCTGATTTGGTACTTACAACACAGAGAAGGCATTAAAAATTGAAGAGGCTGTTTGGCCTGGTAATGAATAGACATGGAAAGAACACCCAATCTCTCTTTCAGAGAGATTAACAGATGTAACTGTCCCAGTAAAAACCAACTAGATGTCGTATGTTTTTTAAAGCTGAGGTAACCGTGGAAAAGGCTCCAAGCTACCCAAACCTGTGTCCTGTTGTTAAACACACATTAAGTTTCTTAGGTTTGCTGTGGTGAATTCTTCATAGGTTTCCAGGAGACTTTCCAGAGGACAATAGAGGAAGTGTTTTCCTTGCCTTCTGGCAATTTCATCACTGTTTATCCTGTCAGTCACAGCTGATGCTGTGAGACTTTTAGGTACACTGGAGAGGCAGGGGGCAGGTTTGGTTGGTTTTATATTCTTTTTGTTTCTTCACCCCTCTTTGAGCTTCTTCGCTTAGCTGTAAGCTATGTCTAAATTTGAGTTTGTGTAAACTATTCCTCTTCTATATGTTGTAGAGCCTGAATAAGAAGGGCCACTAATTTGTTGCCTGTGACTAGACTTTAGTCTGACAACTACATAGTGAAAACAGGAATGCAACAGCAGAGAGAAGAGAGGCAGTCAACAAGCTCATTTCACTCCTGTCTGAAGGCATCTTTCAGTCCTGTGCTTGTTGAGCAAATAGGCTAGTATATTAGCATATTATTCTTCTGAATCTTTTGGCTTCTGTTTTCATTATATTAATGCTTAGGTTTTATTCAAGGGAAGGTTGTCTTAATGATGCTAATAGTCCTAATGATTTTTTTTCTGAAATTCTGGAGGTTCTGTCAATGTGGTAGTCACAGAAGGTCTGCCAGTTAACACACTACTTGAAATGTTGTTACAGCCTACACACAAATTATAGTGGTATTTCCTGGTCAATGTATAATGTGTCGGTCCATTGGTTAGGAGTTTGGATTAAATGAGGTTATTTAAATATTGACATGGCTAGGAACTAAAAGCAAGAGCTTATTATCTTAATCTGTGGTTAAAAAAAAGCATGCTCAGGCATAGTGTTCAGTGAAGAAAACCTTTCTGCATAAATTCTTACAGTATTCATAGTTTTGTGGCAGTGCTGAGATCCTGACTTCAGTATGTGATTTTGGAATGGGAACAGTTTGGGACTGCAAGTTCACTACTATGCTGTTGGGACAAACAGAACCAGATTCATTCATTGACAGTTGATTAGCCAGGTGAGGTTTTCTGTTGTTGGAAAGCTGATGTTTGTCTCAGGAGAGAGAAACCAAGTGTTGCTGGTTTGTACGAGGGGGACAGTTCCCAGCATAGAGCTGTGTTGAAGAGTTCACAGTCTGTTCCACCACCAGAGGAATTTCATTGGGAGAGTCAGGAAAGTGAGGTGCTCAGCTGGCCATCCCGAACAGCCTGGCAGGTAGCAAATCCTCAGAGCGTGCAGGATTAAACAGAAGAGCCTGCCATGCTCTGCATCAATTACTGTGAATCCCAGCAAAGAGGAAAACTAGCATGATAGGTCAGGGGAATAGCTACTGGATTATCTGAAAAACTGACTGCTGACCATTAAAGAACCGAGTTAAATAATCAGAAGTGATAGACCATTTTCTAATAAATGTTGTTGTAAGCTGCATTTCAAGGGCAGCTTATCTGTAGGAGGTGGCATTAAATGTTCCTTTTTCTGTCCTCTGGTAAAAGGAATAGATACTAGACCGTGCAGACCCTGATAGATAGCTTGATGCTTTGTCACCATCAAGTGCAAAACACTGACATCTCAGCATGAGAGGGGAAAATGGTGACAAACCTTGTTATACAAACCCTTAATTTAAAACTTCAGTTTCAATCAACGTTGAAAATAGTGGTAGAGGCAGTAATTCAGTATTTTGGTACAGCAGAAAGCTTTTAATGAAACACTCTAGCTTGCTGATTTCCTTAATTTACACAAGTAATTAGCACTCTGAAGGAAATTGTAGTAAGGAAATTAAACTTCAGAAAAAGCCTCAGTCTGTGGTGCTGCTTAGATAAAAGGCTACTTTGCCACAAATGAAACACTTGAAAAATACATTTATGAGATTGTCAACAGAGCGGAGTTAGGCAGTTTGCAGGTTGTGTCGTTCTTTTCTGTCTTGCAGGCAAAAAAGCAAGTGACAAGGAAGCAAGGGAGAATGTGCAGGAGAGAGCAGGTGAATGAAGCATTCCTGTTGTGTTCAGCAGCTAAAAAGGAAAGGCAGACCAGCTCGTGCATCTCCTTAGCTTCTTATGCCAGCTCGGACTTGGTGGTGAGGGCAGTGTTCTTCTGGAAAGAGCTGTTAAGAGAAACTCTGTATTCCAGACGCAAAGAAGATTACATAAAGATGTCAACAGAGAGGCCAGATGTTCAGGTCAGTCAGCACGAGCTGTGCGGATTCCTGAGTGTGGCATGAAGAGTAGGGGCATGTTAATCAAGGCTCCTCTGAAACTAGCAGCCCTTAATGAGAGGGCTTCTTGAGAGGGTCAAGTGGAGCATCAGATTCTTGCGTATCACTAACTTCAGGAGTGTTTTCAGCTCTCCATCCTAAAGGTTTGCTAGCCTTATTGAGTGACAGCAGATTGTGAGGTCCTGTGGCCTGATCTGTTGTTTAAGGGGAAAGCATTGTAAAATGCACCTTGTCTTACTGCCACTGTAGATACTTGCCCTTGACTAGGAGTGTTTCCAAACATTGTGTTCCTGATTATGCCATCCATCATCCACAGCTTATGTGGTTTCTGTAGCATTTTGCCCTGGTGCAGGAAAGCAGAGGCACCCAAAAATTATGTTTCACTTAAGAGTACAAGACCTATGAACTGATTTGATTCTCCCCGTTTGTGGTGTCTTCCACAGAACACTTCTGAGTGTATTATACTCAAAGTAGCTTGCAAAACAGATGGCCAAAGAGCTCCAACTGGGTGTTTCCATGCCACCAATGTTTTGCCTGACTTCTTGATGGAGGCATGTGCTTGGTGTTTACAGTTTGACAACAGGATGGAAATTTTGTAAACTTTCTTTTCACAGGCATAGTTTAGTTCCTCTCTTAAATATGTTTCCTAATCTTACTGTCAGTTTCTATAAAGCAAACAAAACCCAGAGACACTCTCGATGTTGTGCTAAAACAAGAAAAACTGCAAGAATGTATGGAACAGTATGTGGTGAACAGTGCATGCTTGGAAGTCAGGCAGATATGGCTCCAGTGTTTGTCCTGTTGTTGATCACCAAATCAGTAACAGTATGAGATTTTTTTTTATCAGCTGATGAGAAAAGGCCTTTTGGATCCAAAATGCTGCTGCCTCTGCTCTTTTCTGAATAATATGGATGGTATAGCTCTCCTGATCCTGCCTGAAGATGAGACCAGGGGAAAGGGAGCAGCTAAAAGGTTACCCAGGCTGGTTGACTGACTGATTTCAGCTGCTTAGGCAAGTGTGTCTTTCTCTGTCAGGGTGCACTTTTAAATAATCTGCAGATACTTGCAGGATGGCAGATGGATGAGGAGAGAAGGCTTTTGGTTTGGAGAGGTAGCTTTGACCCTTGTGAGTGTGTATCATGGTCCTACACCCAGACCCAGAGGCAGGCAGGTTTTTGAATAGCAAGCTTACACTATTTTATATAACAATTTGAAGCATGTTTGCCTTAAAAGAGGACAGCATCTGGTTTTCTTAACTGATGAGTTAGCCTTCTCCCACCCCTAGCAGCCACCAAGTCATTTTGGAAATGGTGTTTTTCATCCCATAAATCCGCCTTGGACCTACTGTGGGTACCATTTTGTCCAGCTGAGGCCGGGGTAAAGTTGACAGAAGACTGTGTCTAGCACTGAAGCTGGCCAAGCAGGGGGAGGGTCTGCATCCAGAGGTACTGGACAGGATCAGAGCCACCCCTGCTTTTTCCATGCTCTGCAGGAGCCGCTGCTACCTCAGTCATTTCAATAACCTGTGTTTGAGCCCACTGTGCTCAGCTGGAAGTGGGATACTGCAGTGGTGAGCAGGGGATATGGCCTCTGTGCAACGTGTGGTGCTGCCTCTTCGTGTTGACTACAGGATGGCGTGTTTAGCGACAGGGTGAAGAGCATCCTTTCACATACCAGCTGCAGGTCACCTTTGGGCCACTAGCCTATGGTTTGGGGGTGTTTTCAGATGGTTTTCCTCTAAATGTTGCTTTGGTCACGTCTTTCTCTTTGCATTTTGCCATGGCACTATGGTAAGCTCCTGTTGGCTTCCTCTCTGAATCTTTAGCTTCTGATATTCCCCAAAGGTTTCAAGAATCCCCTCCTCCAATTCATCGCAGAACTACTCAGCAGTTACCATGGTGACGGGGGAGGAATTGGATCTGCAGACCAGCTGAGATCAATCCCAGCTGCCTGCCTCTTACTCCCAAAGCAGTCAGCGTATTTTTAATAAAGTGACCGTGTACAGGAGGCATGTCTTTGTCTTGTTGAGCCTTTGTTGTGTATTAAATCCTGAGGCCTTTCACCATAATCTGCTGAACTCACAAGCTTTACAAATCCTACCCTTACTCAAAGAGCTGTGGGCATTACACCCAGTAGATATTTTTTCCTCCCGATCAATTTTGTTTATTTCTGGAATTCAGCATACACTACAGAGTTTAAATGGGGAACTGTTGCTAGAAATGAACAAAATTAAAGGTACAGTCTTGAAGAAGTGAACCTCACGTTCTGCCATTAAAACTCACTTTATCCCTATTGGTTTTTATTTGCCAAAAGGTGTTACGTTTTCTCTTAGCTGCACTTGGATGTTGCAGAGGAATGCAATCCAAAGGAAAAAGCAGTGGGAACATAAAACTGAAAGTTTGTGCTGTTAGCAGGTTTGTTTCTAGACTTTAACTTTTAGCCTGCATTTCTTTCCCCTAATTTCCATAGATTCCATTTGTTTCCAGTTAAAGTGGCAGCAGGCACAGCAAGCCTGTCTGAAAAGCCAGTGCTTAAATCAGTACTCGAGTGGTTGCTGAATCCTTCTCCACCCAGTTCTAGCTGCACATATTTGGGGCTGCCTTGCGATATGTAAAAACTTGGTGCCTAATTCAGATTCCACAACCTTGATGCCAGCAGAGAGCATAACCTGATCTCCAGGCCTCAGAAATTCACCTTGTTCCTTTGTGCTGAGGCCAGAAACCAGGACATCCTGCTGCTACTGCTTCAGTCGGGCTTTTATTGGCTATTCTGTTACAGGCTGGATGCAGGATCAGAGAATTGAGACTTGCACTGGCTGTTATTTATTGCTCTGTACTTGCTTTCCTTCCCCCCCATCTCCTCCTCAAAACAGTAACTCAAATATATTTATTTTTTAAGACCATTTTTGACAAAGCTATCAGATAGTAAGGACAGTGTTTTGGAAAGTATTTTTGGTACTGCTTTTATAGAGAGCTCTTTCTCTCGCAGCAGTCGTGTTGCCTGCTTGATGATGCTTCCTAGGGGCATTGAGAAATGGCTGACCTCCAGTGAAAGAGCAGGAGTGGTGGATTCTTACCAATGGCAATTCTGTTTGGATTGCGGTTGCAAGGCTCCAGGCTTTTTCTTTGCAGTCCTACCTGCTGTCTTTGTATAAAGGGATAAGTTTGGTTTTCTTTATCTCCTTTTCTCTACCTGCTTCAGCTTGCTGCAGCCACAGTGACCGCAGTGACTCTCTTCTAAATACAAAGTCCACTTTATTGGGCTATTGTTAGAATCATTGCACCAAGGCAGAGGAGCATCCCAAGCTTAGGGGGAATTGTTTAATAGAGCTTGAAGGTGCTGAAAGCTGTTTAGATCTACTTGATCCCAATAATTCATTATCTGGGGGAATGAAAGCTGCTTTCTTGTCAAAGGTGTGGCAGAGGCAATGCATTGTTCTGTGCTTGCTGTCACGAAAGCAGTCAGTGGCCTGGGTCCCTTTGAAGAAGGGTTCAGGGACATTTTCCTCTGATTAGGAAAAGAAGTAGCTGATCACATAGGCAGGGCTGCAGGATGTGACTAATTCTTATCCAAGGGATTATTCTTTTGCAATTTCTTTTCCTAAAGCCATTTGGGGAATGTAACTAACAAATGGTGTGGTATTTGAATGGCTCTGTGTTTGGGTTCACTTTCCTTTGACTGATATCTGGGAAAGAAAACTCAAGAGTTTAGTTAACCTCTAACAACTGTTGGAGCTCTAGGCTGCTTCCTAATACATCTGTTCAAAGAGAGGCGTATTGTTTCATGTGTGGATTCCCAGCTGTGTTCTCCTAACCCATCTCAAATCTCTCTCCATTTTATTGAAAGCAGACCTTTGTTTGCTGTGGTTCCTCTTGCACTGCAGTGACAGTAAATGGTGTACATCTTGTGAAAGACTGCTTGCTTTGCTGTGGCCTAGCATAAGATTAGCCGGAGTTGTGGGTAGCCCAGGAATTTGAATAATCTGAATGTGACCATAGGCAAACACTCTGTTAGGCTCCATGTCTTTACATATGTATATATTACATGTATACTTAGGGGAACATCTTCTCCTAGCAATCTTTTTGTAAAGAATAGATGGTGGGCTTTCAAAGGCAGAAATGGTAGTGAGCTGCTAGTCTCACAAGAAGTTATTTGAAGGCTGTTCTGTATTTTGTACGGTGATATTTATTTAGTTGCCATTCTGGTATTGGTCCCAGCTCATTCATACTGTGAATTCATAGCATGCTAGGTAACTGCTGTTTGTAGAGAGCCTGAACCCTCGGAGAGTTTGTTACAATAGATCTTTGTGATCTTAGGGGCTGATTGCTAGTTTGGGGAGAAATAAATACGCTGCTACTGCCAGAAGGTTACCTGTGATAGAAGTGGTGTGAGGACAGGGA
>NW_010312310.1:9466-11066 GCF_000700745.2 Antrostomus carolinensis
AGGCAAATGCTGGGGTTTGCAGTCATTTTAAGTCGCATGCTAAGCTCGTGGTACAGAGAACAGTCAGTGCTTGCTCAGAAATATCAAAAGTGGAATACAAAATAAGTGTTTGTCACTACAGAAGGTGTTATGCTTCTCTGCTGAGACACACGACTGAGTTGATGAACACTTAGCATTGTTTCTCCTTGAGGGCATCTGATCCTGATGTGCTATATCCTTCCTCCCTAATCTCAGCCCCACAGACATGAAACCACTTTGCCATTGTGTTGTGAGTACTGTCTCAGTTTGTGCCTGTTCCTGATCTGGCTCTATGCACAGCTGGGCCTTTGTTGCCAAGCTCAAGTTTTATTTTGCCTTTTGTTTAATTTTTTTTTATTCCCCCACTCATGTCTGTGGTATTTTTCTTAGTGGCCAAAAGACTGAAAATCCGGCCATATTTAGATTGAGCTTTTGGACAAGTGGAAGCATGTCTCTGGGACATACCTGTTTTTTCATCACCTTAAAGCTATGTGGTCAACCAGTGCTGGTTTACAGTTAATAGAGAAAAGACAGAAAATTAACCTATAACCCACCAGCATTTGTTGCCTAGGTTAGTTGTCTACAGGTAAGAGTAATTTCCAGTGTGGATTCTAATGTGGAAGGGCGGCTGCAGCTCACTGCAGTTCATTCACACTCTCCTCCACTTGAGTCCTTGTGACTTTAGACAGATACAGAACCAATACCCAGCAATTAACACGCTTTCCTCCACTTAAAGTGGCATGTTGTTTACTTACCAGGTAAAGCCTGCTGTGTTAGCCTAAGTCTTAGCCCAGCAGGGAGACGTCCTCCCTGCCTGTTGCCAAAATCACGGCTTAATTTGAGTTGTTTCTCTTGTTGAAATGCAAAACTAATTATATTTAACCACAGATGAACAGGAAGTTGCATTAGCAGAGGTTTTTTTTTCAAATCAGTGGGGAGTTATTCAGCATTATTTGGGGCTGGGGAACTTTGTAACCAGATAAAAGATATGGGAGAGGGCAGAGCTATAAAAAGTGTTATTGTGTGATTATGAAGAGGCCTTTTAATGCAGTTATTATGCGATACTAAAAAGGCCTTTATTGCTTGAAGTTGGAAGTGGAATACAAATGGGCTCACAGTGTCTATTAAATGAAGAGTGGAAAAAATAGTCTCTATTTCCCTGAACTGCAAAGCAAAAATAACAATTAAATAGTGATTAAAATCTGTGGCAGTGCTGGGTTTGTTAGTTTGATCATACATGAAGCAGTAAAGTTTAGCAAGTAGGGCACAATTGTTTGTGTAATTTAAAGCATAGTTAATTGTTACGATGAACCTGTTTATCCAGGTTGTGATGTCAGCAAATTGTTCTGCGGATAAAGGCTGGTTAAAACAGTTAAGCTTGAATTCTCCGTGGTGTAAAGTAAGTACAGATGAGCTTGATGTGAGTAATTTAGAGGAACATTTCCTCTCAGATGATACGTGATTTCTGAAAGCTTCCTTCAGTTTCCAGGACTGAAGGCTGCTGGACAAACGCAGCTGGGCTCTTGCTGCCTCATTTCACCACCCGGGTCTGCCTCCCAGCCCTGTATCTCAGTGTGTATGA
>NW_010312311.1:0-636 GCF_000700745.2 Antrostomus carolinensis
TCCCAGTATAAACCAGTATAGACCAGTATAACCCACCTTGGCCGCCCGGCCGGGCTCCAGCTCGGGGCCCCTCCCCCCCTCGTGCTCCTTTTCCCGCCATTTCTTGTGCCGGTGGCGGATCTCCAGGGTCGGGTCCTTCTCTGGGGGGGGGAGGGGAGAAAAAGGGGGTTCAGGGGGGGTCAGGTATTGGGGACCCCCCCAAAAATGGGACTCAGGTATTGGGGACCCCCCCCAAAATGTGGTCACATGTTGGGGACCCCCCCAAAAATGACCCCCAGGTATTGGGGATCCCCCCCAAATTGGGACTCAGGTATTGGGGACCCCCCCCAAAATGTGGTCACATGTTGGGGACCCCCCCAAAAATGACCCCCAGGTATTGGGGATCCCCCCCAAATTGGGACTCAGGTATTGGGGACCCCCCCCAAAATGTGGTCACATGTTGGGGACCCCCCCAAAAATGACCCCCAGGTATTGGGGATCCCCCCCAAATTGGGACTCAGGTATTGGGGACCCCCCCCAAAATGTGGTCACATGTTGGGGACCCCCCCAAAAATGACCCCCAGGTATTGGGGACCCCCCCAAAAATGGGGTCAAGTATCTGGGGACCCCCCAAAATGGGACCCAGATATTGGGGAC
>NW_010312312.1:0-3999 GCF_000700745.2 Antrostomus carolinensis
CCCACCTGCTCCCACCCACACCTGCCTGCACCCTCCTGCTCCCACCTGCACCCACCCACCCCTGACTGCACCCACCCACACCTGCCTGCACCCCTTGTTGCAGCCCTACCAGCATTCTCCCCACCAACTGCCCACTCCAGCAGCTCCCACATGTTTGGGGACAGACTTTTTGTCAGGCCCTGCAGCAATAGGACAAGGGGTGATGGTTTTAAACTAAAAGAGGGAGATTCAGACTGGATAGAAGGAAGAAATGTTTTATGTTGAGGGTGGTGAGACCCTGACCCAGGTTGCCCAGAGAGGTGGTAGAAGCCCCATCCCTGGAAACATTCCAGGTCAGGTTGGATGGGGCTCTGAGCAACCTGATCTGGTTGAAGATGTCCCTGCTCACTGCAGGGAGGTTGGACTGGATGGACCTTGAAAGGTCCCTTCCCACCCAAACCAGTCTGTGATTCCATATGGGGGTCTCACCTGCCACCCTGCCTGCACACCCATGGCTCCCTCTTGTAGCAAGAGGACACAGAGGGGCCCTTCCACCTCAACCCATATGGGGCATCTCCCACAGCTTCCCCCACAGGCCATGGGGGATGGCACAGAGTCCTGGCAGTGTTACAGAGCATCCCACAGAAGGGGATAAGAAGAGGGACTCTGAGGGTGGTGGGGATGGGAGCTCAGCAGGTGGGTCTGTGGAGAAGGACCACCTCCACGAGGTGCTAAGGAGCTGCCCTCACACACTGCAGCTGCCACCCACCACATCTCCTCCACCCTGCAGAGCACCCAGGAAGCCCAAACAACCATATCCCAGGAGGAGGATGGGAGGCATCATGCTGTGCTTCCAACTCCAGCTGTCTCAGCTGCGGGAAGGACAGTGAGAGCCCCACAAGCTGCCACGAGGGACCATCTGGGACAGGCTGTCTCCTTGCATTTCGTTATCCATCACATTCCCCGGCTGCCAGCAGCCCCCTGGGCTCAGCAGCTGTCATGCTCTCAAACCAGATGCATGAAATCTGCTCTTGCAGCCTTTTCTTCAGGTCACCCGTCCCTCCCTCCCTGTGCTCTTGCACAAGATGAAGTTTTTTTTCCTCGTGCCTTGGAGCTACTGAGGAGGGACAGCACGTTTCTGGATGTCCCTGAGGATGTCCCTTCCCCCAGTGACCCACCACAGGGCCCCACAGCTGTGACAAGCAAGCAGGTCCCTTTGCCACCTCAGTGCCAGACCATTCATCCATCATCAGAGGAAGGGTTTAAGATTTCTTGCTTGGAGCTTTATCAGGTTGCTTTACTTTGGGGAAAATTTGGGGAAAGGAAATGGTCAGCAGGGAAAAACCACTGGCTGATGATGGAGATGGGGACACCAGAAAAGCCCACAGCACCTGCTCCCATCCCAGTTACCACACATGTCAGGTTGGATTTACCACTGGACACCTGGTAAAGTCATTTGTCATCTTGGCTGGACGTGCCAGCTGCCGAGGGTGCTGCCATCACTGCAGAGATGTTCACCACTGAGATTTCAGGGCCCAGAGCTACGTGCTCCCACCTAGAGCAGTTTGGGGGTTGTTTGCCCTGCCCAAAGGGCATCCTGAGGCTGGAGACATCCCTATGAGATCCCTCTAAGTGTAACTGTGGTCAGATCCACCACAGACCCAGTGTCAGCATGGCTGCAACAGGCTGCAGAGCTCAGGGTGGTGGAGCAAGCTCTGTCCCCACCATGGGGACAGGTGTCATCTCCTAACCCTAAACATTTAGGGATGGAGACAGACTTCTTGGGGGAAATGCTGCTGGGAACAACATGGTAAGAAGTGACCCAGCTTCCAGCAGTCAGGAGTTAAAGGTGTGAATGGGATGCAACTCTCAATTTCTTCTCACCACCTCTTCCTCTGGGAATAAGGTTCAAGGCCTTTCTGAAGTTGGGGCTGGAGATGAAAAGGCAGAGACAACCTGCAGCAGTAGGTCCCATAGCTGCATCTGTTACAACAAGATACTTTAAAGTTTGATTTAACTTGCTCCTTGACCTCCTTTCGATGCTGTCTTGCTCTTCCCCTGGAACTAATGAGTATTTCATTCTCCAGAGGCCATCTCCACACCTGTGTGTGACTACATCTTCTCTGCTCTCAGTCTTAAGATTCCATGGGTGCAGCCTGAGAGCTGTTCCACCTCCCTGAATGTCACTGGCACTGGAGAAGGTGCCATGAGAGGTAACTGGGGCTGCAGTTTGTTTCAAATAATGACAATTTTAAAAGCACAGGACTCAGGTGTGAAGGCCTGGTGGGACACTCTGGTGGGACACTCCCCTGGTGGGAAATTCTCCAGTGCAAAGGAGAAAGTCCAGGGCTGTGTCTACGTGGAGCTGGCCTCCCTGCCAGAGCAGCTGGCTGTGTCACAGAATCCCAGAATGGCCTGGATTGGAAAAGCCCTTTAAGATCATCAAGTCCAACCATGAACCCAACACTGACAAGTCCCCGACTGACCCATGTCCCTCAGCACTATGTCTACATGACTCTTCAATCCCTCCAGGGATGGGGACTCCACCACTGCCCTGGACAACCCCTTCCAATGCCTCAGAACCCTTGCAGCAAAGAAATTCTTCCTCACATCCCACCTAAACCCAGTGATGCAGCTCTGTACTGGGAAGGAACTGGCCCAGCAGATCTGTCCTGGCTTCCTGTGCATCCACCCAGCAACCCAAAAGCACAAGAGCCTTTGATTAAGACCAGGACCTTGACCCTGCCCATGACTGATGAAGGTTGCTCAGCACTAGCTGGTGGTCTGATGGGTGTTGACAGGGTGGGTGGTGCACAGGCAGCTCTGCTTGGCCCAGATGCCTTCTCAATGGCCACAGTGCCACAGAGAGTGAAGCATTTGGTGGCACTGAAGTGACATGGAGTCCACTAACACCTTTATCACAGAATCATAGAATGTATTGGGTTGGAAGGGACCTTCAATGGTCATTTAGTCCAACCCCCCTGCAAGCAGCAGGGACATCTTTACTAGAGCAGGCTGTTCAGAGTCCTGTCAAGCCTGATGTTTAATATCTCCAGGGATGGAGATATCTCCAAATCCATCAGAGCCTGGCGTCTCTTATCCAGACTTTTCACCATTTGGAGAAGAATCCTTCCAGAAGAACCCTGCCCATCACCTGCCTGAGCACGGCTACCCCAGGGACCCCCACCCCACACACAAAGACTCATTGCCCACATGTGGCACAGCTGGACACACCACATGCCCACCACGTCCCTGCATGTGGCCCAGGATGGACTGATGTTTGCAAGAGCCAGCCTTGTCCCTGGCTATGGTCAGCACTTGTCCAGAGGCAAGAAATCCATGTCCTGCTTCCAACCCTGACACCTTTGTGAGGCGGGTCTTACCCCTCCCAGTGCTTCCCCACCTTTTCCAAGAGGCATGAAGAAGGGTAGGAAATGGGTTTGGGGAAAATCCACCTTTCCTGAGTTCCCTAGGCATGGAAATTAAAGCAGGGAGTATCTTGGGAAGCAAACATAATGAGAGGGCTGGGTTAAACAGCAGGATAACCTGGAGGCCAGATGAACGAGGGTGGAAGGAGCACATTGCTTCTCAGGGTACCTTGCTGGAACACCATGCTGGAGCATGCTGCCTCCAAGACAGGAGCTGTGGGAGCAGGTTCTTGCTCGCCTACTGGGATCTGGTGATTGGGGGAGGACTGGGAAGGGACTGGAAAGTCTCAAGGACCCCCTGGTCTTGGATAGAAGCAGGGGTCTCAGCCTGCTGCAGAACTTCCCACCCGCAGTGCCTAACTGTGCTCCCCAATGCACCACTAGAGTTGTATTTTTGGTTATTTTTTGTTTCTCAGCTGTTTTACCAATGATGTAATTTGGGGGAACGGAGAAGAGAGTTAAGCCCACCTAACAAAGTTGCTGCTGCACCATTCATAGCCTTATAACACCAGCTTTCTGCTGTCTAAGTTGGATGACAGCTACCACCCTGAGCTCTCTGTGTAGGTATGTTTCCATTTCATAGAATCACAGA
>NW_010312313.1:0-3925 GCF_000700745.2 Antrostomus carolinensis
TATATATATATCCGTGTTAATTAATGTGCAATTCATAACTCCCAATAGGTTCAGACTACAAATTGATGTCAGAATAGACTTTGAAATGGTGAAGAATAAAACTGTATAATAATTTCACTTCTTGTTTGTGTTGGATGAACAGAAAGCTTTTTCCAGTTGATTGGGTACTTAGTTTCCTTTGACAAAATGAGAAAAAAAAAAAAAAAAAAAAACAACCCAGATTTTAAACTCATTGGTTTTTACTCTTTCAGTTATAACAAAAGAAATACATAAAAGAGAACAACATTGGAAGGACAAAGTGTAAATTTAGTAACAGAGCAATACCGAAATTTCTCTGATATCTGTTTCTTTTCTATTTCCTAATTCCAAGCTTCTAACCTTCAGAATACTCCTCAGTTAGATAAAAATAAATTTATTTAGAGAATGTTTAGATTGTAACTTTGATTTTGTAAATGGGTAAATCCAAAACTGGTTGGAGTGCAAGATCTAGTTGTCGGATCTTGGCCTCTACATGGTGATGACACCATCTTTATATACATATAAAAGATTCTAAAGATAAAGATAACAAAAATAAGATAAATAGATAAAGATAAATCAGCAACTAAAATCCCATTCCTTCCTTGTCATTTTGACCGTGTCATGCTTTCTACTGAAATTCGTTACTTCATTCATCTTCTTTACTGTAACACTGAACATTTCCTTAAAAGACATGAAAGACAGTTTCTTCTAGGTACCTGGCTTGTTGACTCTTGCACCATATTGTTCTCAGTCCGGTACAATCAGTCTTTATACTCACTTTTCATTACCTGCTGGTGAATACCAAGATTGTTATTGCGTTAGGAGCCTTGTGCACCTTGACATGGTCTGCAAGGTGACTGGCCTCATTGAGTTCAGTATTCATTCTGTATGGCTGACAAGAAATGAAATGTCTAAGGATCCTTTCTGATTTAATTATATTAACATAATTTAATAGCAAAATAATCAATTATTGATGTGTTCACTGTGTTATCTCTCACTGAATTTTGCTTACACAAATGAGACCTCAGTGCTCTATCTTTCCAGAAATGTTTCAGACCAAAAAGGTAACAAATAATGAAAAAAATTACTGAATCATCATTATGGAAGCATGTGGCATTATCTAAAAACAGCTTTTCCTTTAGTTCATCTGTTCAGATTTTATAAGACCTCTTTTTTTTTTAGTTGTAATTATAAGAATTTTAACAGTGAGTTATGCCTGGACATCTTTTATGAGCCTTTGAGGTAACTCATTTTGAATTTGTATTTATATACTTCTCAGTCTTCCTTCTTGTTTGGTACTAATTTTTACCTTGCTTGCCTCATATCCAAGAGCAACAGCACAAATGAACTGGCAGTCAAGGAAGCCAGTATCCCTGAGCTCTGTTGCATAAACAGTTCTAAAGACACTCAATTTAAATGCAGATATTTGACATCTCACCTGGTCTGAGTGAAAAATATACCTTGTTTCCTTTTAGCAACACAGGAAACCAAAAGGTTTACCATGGACTTTTCTTGGGAATGGGCTTCAACACTCATTTCTGAAAGGTCTTTATGAGTACAAAAAGTATACCCAAGTAATTTAAGAGAAGAAATTCTCATATGTGCTTCAAGTAAATTGGATTTTCATTTTGACTATAGTAAAAAAGGTTCTTTTGGATTCATGTAAAGTGAAGGGGAAGAGGGTGTCTGCTACTAGAAGATCCTTCTCTTAGGGGGAAAAAATAGTATTTGGCCTTACTTTAAAGTGATATAGTGACACACATTATAAGAAAAGCATGAATGACTGAAGATTTCTTTTTTGTCACAGATACTTGGCCTGCTTCTCTGTCATTGCAGCTGGATGAGCAGGAATAATTCAACCAAAGACAGTGAAGTTGCAGTGGTTTTGTTAAAAGGATGTTATAGCAAGCTTTGCTGTAAACAGTCTTTTTTATAGCATTTTTTTTTTAATAGTACAATTATGAATTTGTTTGATTATACCTAATCACCATTCCTTGTTTAGTTATAGTTGTCAAAATAATTTGGTTTTAAAGGATCTCAGATTCAGAGGATTTTAATAGATTTGTAAAATTTTGAATGTTTCTTAAAAAGACATTTTTCTTGTTGTTTTTAAATAAAATTCATAGAAGTTTTAACCCAATATGTGTGAATCACATTTTTCTAATTTGAGTAGGATTGTTGTCAGAACCTGGAAGTATACATTTGTTGTATGATCATATGAAACAGGTTGCTACATCTTTGTTCAACAATTTTTTTTCTGGAGACATTGACCAGAAAGAAAACCTATGCACAGGAGAACTTTTTAGGTATAACTTCAACATTTAAAAGAAACTATTCAGCATGACCTTTTTGACCTAACATCTTTTTATAGGCGAAGGAAAAAAAATATATATTCTTATAGAGTCCTCTAGAATATTAAAGACCCAGTAGGGATGATGGAACTACATGATATTACTGATCTTTCCACATACATCAATAAATACTGTCTGTGTACGCTAATATCCCTGAATTCAGGTGCAAGCATTGTCAGCTTCTCAAGTGGCTATATTGATTTTGTTTTCCTTCCTTGGATTTGAGACTAATAGTTTGAACTGAACGAATGGACTTAAATCAATTTCCCTAAGCTGTGGTGGATCTGGAAAACATTCTCATTGTATTGTTCTGTTCTGCTCTATAACACACCTGGAGATGTTGGAACCAGTGGGAATTTTTAGAGTACATCCAGAAGATAGTTCATTTTACAGTACCACAACTTTTAATTCTGTGGTACAGTTTAATACTTGTGTAATAGAGCACTGGGAAGGAAGCAAACCTTGTGCCCAGACTATGAGCTACAGGGTGAGATCTGCATGTATCTGTTACTGAAGCATTTTGTTGGTTGCCATCGATTTGTGGTACACTTTTCCTTCCCATCATGTAGAAGAAGGCCAACAGAAGTCAGTAAGCCTCCGGCCAGGAGTGGTGCTGCATACCAGACTCCCTACACCACTTAAATCTGCTGAGGAAACAAGTCTTTCACAAGCTAATGACTAACCTACACATATTGACCACTCCTTGCTGTGTACAACATCATGTTGACTCCTGAAGAAGGCATTGCAAGGACAAAAGAGTTCACAGTTGCATGAAGTAAGAACTTAGGGTAAAACCTAAGAAACAACAGAGGAGTTTGAATAGATTGTGTGCAAATAATTGCAATTTGCTGGACAAACTCTGTCCTGAGTAGCATCCATATTTGGCATAAAAGCATTCAGGACCTCCTGGCAGACAGATTTCAGCTATTAACTATTCCAAGATAACTACCTGTCTCAGCACAGCACCCCACTGTACTGTGTGATACCATTAATTCACTACTATCATACACAGAAGAAAACCAAATACTAAATCATCATTGCCAATTCCTCTGTCATCCTAGTAGAGATTTGCCAGCCAAATAACTGACCTAGTGCAGCTTTATTTAGCTTATTATCTCTGCTGAGGCAGTATTGAAAATATCTTGTCACCAAGCATTTTGATACATTTTCGCAACAGTAGTTTTCAAATTTTCACTTGTCACTTTATTTTTTTGAAGACATATGGGAAAAATTCATAAACAACAGTGTTAGAGAGATGTTTTCCTATTGTTTGACATGTTACACAATGAACATTCTTTAATGGTGTAAAAATAGGTGCTCCAGGAAACAAAGAAAATTCTTTAAGTGATAGTTTAAACTTAGCCATAGTACCTCCCAAATCTTACACTATTTCCTCCTGTTTGTGCAACTATTACAAAAAATCCTACATAATCATATTTTGGAGCATGAGAAGGAAGAGAAATATATCTGCTGTATCAACATTTTTTTCATTCTTGTTTTGTGGTTTTCTTTTCTTGTTTTTAATGTATAAACATTACTTCTCTGTGGGAAAAAAA
>NW_010312314.1:0-210 GCF_000700745.2 Antrostomus carolinensis
GCTCGTCCTTCTCCCGGCGCAACCCTTCAGTAATCGAGCCGCTTTGCAACGGCCACAGCGGAACTGTGCCGGTGGAGCTCCGGGGGCTGCCGCCATCTCGCTCCCACTCGGGACGCTTTTCCAGGAGATGCTTGCGGGGGGACACACGCGTGTGCTGGGAATCTGCCCTCGTGCAGCGCGGCTCCCGCGCTTCCCTCGCCCTCAGAAACT
>NW_010312314.1:378-1025 GCF_000700745.2 Antrostomus carolinensis
CTCCGTAGCGCAAAGGTGCAGAAAAAAAACCCCAAAGCCATGTCGGAGGACTGCAACAGATATGTGTTTCGAGTGAAATGCTGTACCGACATCTTGTAGGAGTGAGTTTCGCAAGCACTGTCCATAAAACTTAAATATAGCTCCTCAGATTTTTCCAGTTTCGTTTTATTTTGAAAACTTAAGAATAAGCTGCCTAAAGCTACCCCGGAAATTAAATCAGCTTTATAAATCTCTGCTACTCCTCCAGGCTCTACATCTGGCTACACGTTCATGCAACTGTAAAATGTGGGCAGTCTGAGCCCCACAGGGCCTGCTAGCTGTCTACCCGCAAGGTCAGCTGGGCAAAGCTATCGCACCCAGACCTCTCTGCTCGTAAGAGTCAGCGAATACATCGTGAGAGTCAGTGAATAGACTTTTCTTCACGGGAGAGGGGAGTAAAAATACTAGTCGACGTAAAAAGCAAAAGACGAGGTATGACGAAAGGGTAATTCTTTCTGAAAAGGTGACTCGTTAATTCTTATTGCAAGTTTATTGCGAGATGAGCATTGAAGCTCTTGGTTTTGAGTCATCCTATCTCAGTTGGTTAAAGTAAAGTCAAGGATTGCTAAGACTAAACCCTCTCTGTGGTGGCTGTCACAGACGTTCGC
>NW_010312315.1:0-699 GCF_000700745.2 Antrostomus carolinensis
AAACATCACCACAGTGCACCAGACACCACCATGGTGCACCAGACAAGACCACAGTGCACCAGGCAACACCACACCATGCCATGGTGCACTGGGCAACACCACGCTTCACCATCATGGTGCACCCACCGTGCAACACCATATTGCACCACAATACACCATACAACACCACGGTGCTCTGCTGAACGCTGTTCTGCACCATCATGGTGCACCGCACAGCACCACAGGACACCGTACAACAACCTGGTGCACCACCCTGGCCACGCTGTGCCACACTGTGCCACACCACATCGTCCTGTGCTGTGTCACGCCATGCCATGCTGTGACACTGTGCCACAGCATGTGTGCCACACTGTTCCATGCTGCACCATGCCACACCATGCCGTGTCACACTGTGCCACACCATGCTGTGCCACACGACATCGTGCTGTGCCGTGTCACACCGTGCCATGCTGCACCACGTGACACCGTGCCACACTGTGCCACACCACGGCGTGCCGTGCCGTGTCACACTGTACCATGCCATGCTGTGCCACACCGTGCCGTGCCACACTGCACCAAGTGCCACTGCCCCCTCGTGCCATGCCACGCCGTGCCACGCCGTACCATACCTTGAGGGAGCTGGCTCTGTCCTGGCTGCCGGGGGGTGGCAGTGGGCACTGGGACAGCGTGTGGTAGCTGGGGTTGGAGTAGTAGTGCGGG
>NW_010312316.1:0-3872 GCF_000700745.2 Antrostomus carolinensis
GCCTCCCTCGTGTCACACACTCACACCCCACCCAGCAGCTCTCCAGCTGGAGCTGTTCCACTTTGTATAAATATCCTCGGGCTGGGGAGGCTGGTGTCTGTCCAGTGGGGAGGGACGTGTCTGTCCCCTGGGTTGTTCAGCACTCCCTCAGGGCACTGTTTAGGTCCTACAGGTTGTATCTTCTGGATGGTGGGGAGAGGCTGTAGGTGCCATCAAAGCCTGAGGGAGATCTGTGCCACTGCTCCCCACCACCCCCCAGCAGCGCCTGGTGTATCAGGCTGTCCCTGTGGGGAAGGTGAAAGGGAAGGGCCTCAGCTTCTGCCCCTTGCACTGGGGAAGCTTTTGAGGCCAGCAGGTCCTTGGCCCTGTCTCAGAGGGGTGAGGACAATGCTGGAATCTGAAGGAACAACAGGAACTGGAGCTGCTTTGTCCTCGCCCTTCAACAGAGCAAGGTTTTCCTGCTCCCCTCCCTCCCCAGAGCTGCTCCATGGCCTCAGCACTGGGAGACTGGGGAACTAGACTAGAAGGAAAGCGCAGTGGGAGGGAAGGGTGGGTGGCCATGGGTTGCCCAGGAGTGGGAGGAGAAGGGTCTGTCTGACAGTTCTGCTCCACCCTCCTCAGAAGCGGCGCAGACCCACCCTGGGTGTGCAGCTGGACGACAAGCGCAAGGAGATGCTCAAGCGACACCCCTTGTCCGTCACAGTTGACCTGAAGTGCAAAGGTAAGCGGGGTCTGGTGGCCCTTGGTGGAGAGCACACGAGGGTGTGTGACAGTGGGTCAGGGAGCAACCTGGCAGCAGCTTGAGATCCCTGGGGACAGCTTGTGACCTTCCAGGGGAGACTGAACACAGTGGTTTGTCAGGTCTGTGTCCTGGAGCTCCTCTTGGGCATGTGGGTGGAGTGACCTTCCTCTGAAGCTTCCTCCACCTAGTTGGGAGCTTTTCTCTTTTGTGGGTGGTCTTGGACATGACAGACACAGCCTGGCAAATGCTGGTGGAATGCTCTTGGAGGTTGTGGTGCATCAGTGGCCGGTTCCTCCCCACGCTGCCTCTCTGCCCTGCTGCCCAGTCCTAGCAGGGGATGTGTGTACCCCCCTCTGCAGAGCATGTGAGCTAGAGCAGACACCAACCTTGTGCCTTCTCTGTTGGTGCAGATGAGAACGTGCTTCACCTGACCTTCTACTACCTGATGAACCTCAACATCATGACGGTGAAAGCCAAGGTGACCACTGCTGTTGAGATGACAACTGCCATCAGTGCTGGGTGAGGAGATCCCTGGGGACACTGAGCCCGGAGCTCATGGGGCAGCGACCACTCTGCTTCCCACCCTGCCCTGGTGTCCTGCCCTGCTCCGTGCAGAGTGACCCCTTGTGACAGTGATGTAGTGCCCAGGGCAGCGTGTGGTGGCAATGTCCCTCTGTATCTCCTGCGCCCCGTGGGCCAGGACACTCCACCCCCAGCTGCCTGCTCCCACCAGGTCAGGTTTCAACCTCCCTCCCTGATCCTGCCTTGCCTGGGGCACCTTAACAGCCTTTGTGCAGAGCTGTGGTTTCAAAGTGCTGTCTTGGCCTGTCCTGTGATGGACAGAGGAGACCCCAAAGAGCACAGCTCCATCTCCATCCTTTCAAGGTGACCCACTCCCCTGCCCTGCGATATCCTTCCCTGGAGCTCCAGGGCCCTGCAGGCTGCTGCAGCCCAGGCATCCTCCTCTCCCTCTGTCATGCCAAGCCAGGAGGTTGGGAACCTCTTAGGGGGGAGCGGTGCCAAACCTTTCAGGAGCTGGAGGAGAACCTCTCCTGCTTGTCACATTCAATCACCCTCTCGCAGTTGAGCTGCTTTCCTCCCTCCTGCAGCCTGTGCCTGGCAGCTCCCTTCACCCGCTTGCTCTGTGGGTCACCTTGTCTCCAGTGCTGGAGCTGCAGCTGCCTCTGAGCTCCCTCAGCTCCCCAGGGACCACTGGAGCCTGATTTGTGTGAGGAGCAGCTGAAATGGCAGCTCTGGGAGCCTGCCCGGGGAGCTCTGATCAGCTGCCAGCTCTCCAGTGGCTCTCCCCAGACCAGGAGGAGGTGCCTGAGGAAGAGGGAGGCAGGAGAGGCTGGTCTGGGCTATCTGGAAGCAAGTGCTCCCTCCCAGTCTGTCCCCTGTGAGGTCTCCTGGTCCTCTCAGGGTTCTCTTTTCCCTGAAGGCACCCAAACCCCTCCATGACAGCAGAGAGAGTCCCTCTGCAGGGTTCCCTCACCACAGCTGCCCTTGGCTGTGTTACCCCAAACCAGTGTGGCTCTGGCTTGAGCCAGACCCCAAATGCTTACAGCCCTTTGTGCTGTTGGGGCTCATGAGTATGGTCAGCCGTGAAGAACTTCATTTCATGAAGCAGAACTCTTCTGCTGGGTGGCAAACAGCCATCAGGCCGTGCCCTGCCTGTGCTGGTGATGTTTTCTTCTTACACATCAGTAGGTTTCAGAGTTAATGGGTTGGAGTGAGCAGCTTCCTGGGAAACCAGGGAGCTGGTGCCCTGTGATGTCTGTTTTCTTCACAGCCAGGGAGGAGACAGATCTCCTTTCAGAGCGTAACTATGGGAAAGCCATTCTGGTCTGGAAACCCAACTCATGGAGCTCATAATCTCCCTCTCTGGGCTCAGTGGCCACCCCAGTGAGATGCTGAGACGGGGGGCTGCTGCTGATTAATCTCTTCCCTCCTCCTGCCAGCGACCTGCTCTCCCCAGACTCCATCCTCAACTGCCTCTATCCAGGAGACCACGGGAGGAAAACACCCAACCCGGCCAACCAGTTCCAGTTTGATAAAGTCGGGTGAGTGGGGTCTGTCCCACACAGCTGGGGCAGCTTTGCTGGGGTGGTTGGTGTGAGTGCCCCGCTCCCAGCATAGCACGTCCCTCCCCAGCTTGTCAGGGAGGGCTCGGTGGCTGGGCAGCTGGTGTCCTGCTGGGTGGCACTGGGTGGGCTCACCAGCACGGCTTGGGGTGCAGGAGGAAGAAGCACCCACTGCCTCGCAGGGAGCAGGGAGTGCTCTGGGGTGATGTGACCCTTCCTGGTTGTCCCCACAGCATCCTGACCTTGAGTGACTATGTGACAGAGCTGGGGCACCCCTATGTGTGGGTGCAGAAGTTGGGTGGCCTGCACTTCCCCAAGGATCAGCCTCAGGTATGTCACACCTCTGCCCCTCCTCTCTTCACTGGAACATCAAACCGGGGTTTGGGGAGGTTTTGGGTGACAGTTGTGTCCTGTCCCCTCACCCCCCGAGACCCTGGAGCTCTGGCTGGCACCAGCTGCTCCCAAACCAGAGGATCCCAGAACTGGCTGGAGGAAAAGCCGTTTAAGCTCCTCTAGTCCAACCATGAACCCAACACTGACCAGTCCCCGACTAACCCATGTCCCTCAGCACTGTGTCTACACGACTCTTCAATCCCTCCAGGGATGGGGACTCCACCACTGCCCTGGGCAACCCCTTCCAATGCCTCAGAACCCTTTCAGCAAAGAAATTCTTCCTCACATCCCATCTCAACTGCCCTGGCCACAACTGGAGCCCATTTCCTCTTGTCCTGTCCCTTGGGCCTTGGTTGAACAGACCCACCCCCACCTCTCTCCACCCTCCTCCAAGGGACTTGCACAGAGCCACAAGGTCTCCCCTCAGCCTCCTTTTCTCCAGGCTCAACACCCCCAGTTCCCTCAGCTGCTCCCTGTAGAACACAGCGCCCGGGGCTGGGACGGGCTCAGTTGGGGTGAACGCGCAGCGGGGCCACGCCAACATCTTGTGTCTCCCCCGTGTGACAGTCTGAGCTGTTACGGGCACTGAGCAGCGATTCGAGCGTGTGCCTGTCCCCGTGGCTGGGGGGGGTGGCTCCTGGGGACCCACCGGG
>NW_010312316.1:3895-4518 GCF_000700745.2 Antrostomus carolinensis
CCCAGCCCGCGGCCCCCGCAAACAACCCTCGGGGCGCCAGCCACATGGAGCTGACAGTGAAGCTGCTGAGGTCGCGGCTGCAGTCCCGCCTGGCTCTCCACAAGCAGTTTGCATCGCTGGGTGAGTGCCTGGGGGGACAGGGGGTGTGATGGCAGCATCTGGCTGATGTCACCTTTAATGCTCCTGCAGATCTGCAGTGCCACCTTCTGCGTTCCCAGCTGTCCTCAGCACCAGCAGTGGTTGTGGGGCTCCAAGAGCTGCTCTGTTGTGGGTGGGAGAGGAGGTCTGTGCCCCCTCTCAGTGCCCAGCGCCCCTTTGGGACTGGTCAGCCCCAAACTGGGGATTGATTTGGGTCGTGGTGGGGGGTGCAGCAGGCACCCATGTGTGCCGTGTGCCTGTGGAGCAGGCCGGGTGCGTGCTGAGCTCCAGCAGGATCACAGCCGAGGCCTCCACTGCTCCTCTCTGGACACCTGGTGACAGTGTCAACAGGATAACGATGTCCCCAGGTCCCAGTTTTGGAGCATCCCCACCCTTAGGACAGTGACAGAGCTCTATCATAGAATCATAGAATGGTTTGGGTTGGAAGGGACCTTAAAGCTCATCCAGTCCCAACCCCCCTGCCA
>NW_010312316.1:4838-5452 GCF_000700745.2 Antrostomus carolinensis
CCAACTCTCTCAGCCTGTCCTCACAGCAGAGCTGCTCCAGCCCTCGCATCATCCTGGTGGCCTCCTCTGGACTTGTTCCAGCTGCTCCAGGTCTCTCTTGTGTTGGAGGCTCCAGAACTGGACGCAGTGTTCCAGTTGGGGCTGTCCCCAGCCCTCCCCTGCTCAGGTGGCCTTGGCCTTGGTTTCAGAGCACGGCGTTGTGCCAGTCTCCAGCGAGTGCCAGCATCTCTTCCCTACCAAGATCGTCTCGCGCCTGGTGAAGTGGGCTGCCATTCCCTACGAGGATTACGCGGTGGGTGCCGAGCACGAGGCTGGATCCCTTCCAGCTCCCACGTGGTGCCAGCAGCTGCTCACTCCTCTTTGTTTCTCCTGGCAGGAGCTGCCCTACACTAAAGATGTGATAGAGTCCAGCTTGGCTGAAGACACTCACCTCTACTACATGGCCCTAATAGAAAGAGGAACAGGTAGGTGCATTTCCTGCCCCTGACAGTTGCTCATTCCCACATTGGACAAAATCCCACGTTGGGGGGGGGTCTTCATGGGGAATCCCTCTGGTTGGAGCCCTCGTGGGCTGTGGGTGTGTCCTGGCTTTGCTGGGATGGAGTTAATTTGCT